>NC_064811.1:127981253-128093505 GCF_023721935.1 Panthera uncia | reverse complement strand
TATCCTGTCTGAGGCCTCTGGCCCGGCGACTCCTCACTCCCACCCCCGCCCCCCAACACCGCCCTCCTCCCTCGTGGGTAATAACCCGACTGTGCCAGCGTGCCCAAACAAAGAGGAAACCACCCGAAAGTTCCTCAAATCGCACTTGGCGACAGTGGCCTGGTAGTCTCCCCCGCCCCGCCCCCGCCGCAGCCGCCGCCGCTGCCGCCGCCGCCGCAGCTGCTGCAGCTCCGGCCCCGGGCGCGCCGCTCGCTCTGCGCGCGTGTGCGCCACAGATAGGGAGGGACGGAACGCGGCGGGGCGCGGGGGAACGTGGACAATGCGAACGCTGCGGCCCTGGGCGCCCCGCCCGGGCGCGGACCACACGGCTGCGGGCCCGCCCCACAGCGCCCCGCGGCGTCCTTCCCAAATCTGCGGTCCCCAGGCACTGTCTGCGGCTGTGACGGGGTCTCTTAGAGCTGTCGGGAGAGACTACCAGGCCACTGTCGCCAAGTGCGATTTGAGGAACTTTCGGGTGGTTTCCTCTTTGTTTGGGCACGCTGGCACAGTCGGGTTATTACCCACGAGGGAGGAGGGCGGTGTTGGGGGGCGGGGGTGGGAGTGAGGAGTCGCCGGGCCAGAGGCCTCAGACAGGATATTAGTGGAAATAATGCAGTGGTTGTCAGGAAACGCTAGTGCAGCCACATGGCTACTGCCAGTTATGCAGCGAGGATATCCGGTGGCTGCAAAGTCTGTAATTTAAAATAAAAAGAGCTCTCCCAAGACCCGAGAGACTGACCTCAGCGAGGCGTGGCGGTGGTGCGCCTGGCAGCCTCCGAGGAGACGGCCCAGGTTGTGACAGGTGGGGAAGCCTCTTCCTAGGGCATTTATAGCTGCAAAGACCCTGCAAATACTCCCTTAGGATTCATACTGCAAAATTCAGCCAGCCTCTTCGGAAACATGGTTGAGGTCGAGGTCGGTTGCCTGTTTCTAACATTAACTGGGTAATATACATAATACCTGAAAATGTATTTTCTAGCCCCATTATTTGACGCCTATAACCAAAAAGTACGTCTAATATCTGAGATCCCGTTTAAGTTTTAATATCATGCCTTTGCCATCGGTACCACAAACAAAGGTTTTATTCAGGAATCGCTTTGCATAAGCTGGAAGTATTGGCAGTCTTAAGGGTTTTTTTAACTAGTTTGCTGCTTCCAGAGTAGTTTGTGTGAAATTCAGAGAATTTGAGCAGTGTAGAATAAGGAGAAGTGACTGGGGCACACCTGTCTGTTTACATTGATCCTCTATTTAATTGTTTCTGGTGCCTTACAGTCTAGACAATGGAAAAGCAGTGGTCAAAATAGCAGGAGGGATGCCAAAGAAGAACTAAATCAATCATGGATCCTTTTCTCCCAAGGAAAAAGTCACTTTGCCTTATCCAACTTCAAGACCCCCAGTATTTTCTCAGTTCCTTGTCTTTTTTCTGTGTTCCCTGCCAGCATCTCCCTTTCTGTAGCAAGGATCGCCAGTCCCATCCTAATGAGTTTTTTTTTTCTTCGTTTTATTTCTCTAGGTTTGTATTTCCCCTTGAGCTCTGAAGATTCTCCTCTGTGTTAAGGGGCTGTCTTCTGTCAAAAAATACTTGCCAGAGCCCAAGGAGACAGTAACTGCACCTTCAAAGTTTGTTTTTAAATGAATATTCTGTCATTGGCCTATTTATTTACAATATGTATTTTTAAGTCCTCTCATGACTTAGAATGGAAAACAAGCAAACATTGATGAACATGAAACAGGTTTCATGAAACAAGTTTAATAAAAAGTCATGGTACAAACTTTTTTACTATTTTTTTTTCTTATTGCTAATTTTTAAACTCTCTTACTTTTTTACTAAAAGTCTTTCCCACAATAACCAGTATCACACAATCAATGAAAATGACTTAAAAGAGGAAAATTGCTGTGGACCATTATTAAAAAAACAGCTCTATTTTGTTCTCGTACTGAAACTTTTTGAAGGCCAGCTTGATTTTCAAGTTGTGATCTTGTGGACTTTACAAAGTGGGTAATGCTATTTGACTGTTGTTCAAAAAGCCAGAAGCATGTATCTGCAGTGCCATGGGGTTGGAGAGGGATACAGGATTACACAGCTGTCTTCTTAGATAAATCTGACCTACTTAGCCTTCTCTGGAGGTATTTTTCATGCTGACTCATGAACAACAGGAAAGTTATGGCCCATTAAGTAGCATCCATGTTTTGAAGTAAACTTCTTCTCCAAAGAAGACTCCTGTGTCATTGATGCCATTATTTGCCTGCAGGTAATAAATATTCTTTTGTCACAGAATATTAGAGTTGGAAAAATTTGGCTATTAAATAATAGCACAACTGCATCATTTTACAGAAGGAGAAACTGAAGCCCAGAAAGGATGAGAAATATCCAAGTTATAGTAGCAAAGTTATGGAGAAGTGTGTATAAATATTAACTAAAGAAAAAAAAATTAATGGAAACATGAATTAACTCAATATGCAAATTATAAACACAAAACTAAGCATGGAAGAGGCACTGAGGAGATACCTTACTAGAGTTTATCATTTTTTTTAAGTGTAAAATGTGATGATTTAATTATACATTGTGAAGTGATTACCACTATCAAGTACATGAATACATCTATCACCTCCCATAGCTACCTTTGTGTGTGTGAAAATCTACTCTCCTAACAAATTTCAAATATACAGTAGAATATTATTAACTCTGGTCTCCATGTTGAATATTAGATCCCCAAAACTTAAAAAAAAATTTTTCTTTTATTTAAATCCAAGTTGGTTGACATATAGTATAATAATGGCTTCAGGAATAGAATTTAGTGATCCTCCACTTACATATAATACCCAGTGCTCATCACAACAAGTGCCCCGCTATCCCCATCCCCCCACCCTACACCCCCTTGAGCAACCCTCAGTTTGTTCTCTGTATTTAAACGTCTCTTATGGTTTGCCTCCCTCTTTGTTTTTATCTTATTTTTCCTTCCCTTTCCCTATGTTCATATATTTTATTTCTTAAATTCCACATGAGTGAAATCATATATTTGTATTTCTCTGACTGATTTATTTCACTTAGCATAATTATTCTAGTTCCATCCACATTGTGGAAAATGGCAAGATTTCATTCCTTTTGATCAAGTAATATTCCATTATATATATGTGTGTGTGTATATATATATATATATATATATATACCAAATCTTATTTATCCATTCATCAGTAGATGGATATATGGATATTTGGGCTCTTTCCATAATTTGGCTATTGTTGATAGTGCTGCTATAAACATTGGGGGAGTTTATCAATTTTAAGTTAGATCCATATAAGTTAATTTAAACACATGTGCACATACACACACACATCTACCTAGCGGGTAGCTGGATGGCTCAGTCGGTTGAGCACCTGACTCTTGATTTCCACTCAGGTCATGATTGCATGGTTTCGTGAATTCACACCCCACTTTGGGCTCTGTGCACTGACTGCATAAAGCCTGCTTGAGATTCTCCTTCTCTCTCTACCCCTCCCCCACTTGCACTCTGTCTCCCTCAAAATAAATAAATAAACTTAAAAAAATTAAAAAATAAAACACATACACACACACCTAAGAGCACCTGGCCAATTTAGTCCAAAGAGCATGCTACTCTTGATCTTGAGGTTGTGAGTTCAAGCCCCATCTTGGGTATAGAAATTACAAAAACATTAAATAAACTTAAGAACCCCCCCCCCCCCCCCACACACACACCTAAAATTGACTAAATCTACACTCATTTTAAGATATACAAGATGTTGACCATGCTTTGGACTTAACTGCACTCTTGTTTTTTTTCTTAATGAGTATAGATGAAAACCAAGCAAGTCTATAAATGTGAGTTACATCTCAACACATTCTACATAAAATTGACAGTGAAGCATCAAGTCCAAATCACCTGTCTCTAGTCTAGAGAAGATTCAACACACCAGGTCACATGGTGGGTTGTAAAGACTGAAAGAGATACTATATGGTAAGCATCTAGTATACGTGTTAATAAATGCTAGTAATGATATTATCTTGCATGCACATTGTGGGGACATGCCAGACCTTTCTTGAATATGGTAAATTTGATACTGATATTCAATTATTTTAATTACCTATTCATTATCCCTGATCCTTTATAACTCAGACACGCTGGAAATGGGAATGTTTAATGAAAATGTACATGTAACAGCTGTTTGCTCTCTATCTATTTTGGGCTTCACCCCAATCACAACAATAAAACCAAGGGTTGCATTAAACAACCACTACCATCATTGCTAGGATCCGAGCCTCATCCTCCCTGGGAAGAAATGCCCAGAGGGACGGCTCTTGAAAGCAGAAACCTAATGGTTTTGGTCAGGTACCTTTAAGATGCAAATTGTCCCCTTAAGGGGACCCAGCATATGCTAACTTTATTCCATTTATCCATTTATTCCATTCATCTCAAGAAGCCTCGATTAGGTGCACTGGATAAAGTTTCTCTCCTTTCTCAAATGACTCTGTTGTGTTAAACAATGGTCCTTTACCATTATGAAAATACCAAGCATCAGTATTCATAGTTAAAAATAGTCATCTTTCTCTCCGTTTTTTTTTTTCCAAAACTCATAAGATTGTACAATGAAAAGGATACATTTCACTGTATATAAATTAAAGTAAAAATGATAAAGTTTTTAATTAATAAATTTTTAAGAAATTAAAGACAAAATTTTTAAAGATAGGTTAGACTGTGATTTATACAGGATGCCTTGGATGTGGTCATGCTAAAGGTTTAAATATGATTAAATGATATTAAATATGATACATGAGTGAAAAACAAAAAAAGTAAACAAAACAAAAAAGTAGTTACCTTCCCAGTAGTCTACATTGTGAGTTGGCATGGTTATTCGGCTTAGTTCTGGTCAATGAGATACAAGCAGACCTCTACTAACATGGCTCCAAAGAAAGCTATTGCTTTCATGATGAAAAGGAATAGACTCAGCTAGTACAGTCCTTTTACTCTGTGTCCTTTTTCCTCCTGGACTATAAACGTAATGCCCAGAGATTTGCAGCCAGGCAAGCCTGAGGAAGAAAGCTACCTTTCTTTTTGATGGCCCCAAGAAATGATGCTTATCACTTAGCATACTAGTTTATTCTCCAAAGGACAGTGCCATCACCAGATACATCACATTAGGTCTATGTGGATGGCACTCGTGACACGTGTGACATACAGCTCTAAGTACTGTGAGATCTTCCCCATACCTCCTCAGTCTGCTTTGCAGCCTCTTGCCTCTCTGTTCAACCTCTAAAAGTAAGAGTACTCTAGGACTTGGTCCTGGATGCTCTTTATACTCTCTCTTTCTGGATAAACTCATCCAGCCCCAAGTCTTTAAATATCTATAAGCTAATGAGTCCCAAGTTAGAATTTTAGGCTTAACCTGAAGTCCACATTCATATTCCCAGCTGCCTACTTGTCATCTCCACCTGAATGTTGAATAAGCATCTCAAACCTAACATGTCCTACTTGCTTCTACCCATCCAAAGCTGCACATCCCCAGTCTTCCTAACTTCAAGTACGTTGCAGTAGCATCTACCCAGTTGCTCAAGCCAAAAGCCAAAGTGTCACCCTTAATCCATATTTTCTTTATACCCTTAAATCTAGCAACAAGTCATACCACCTCCAGAACATTCCTCATACTTATCCTTTCTGAACCACCACCCTGATGTAGGAGTGCCTCATCCCTCACATAGACTCCTACCATCGTCTTCTACTGGTTTCTCTGCTTCCACTCTCTCCCCTTACATCTGGTTTTCCAACAGCCAAAATGATCTTTTAAAAACAGAATTTATCGGGGCGCCTGGGTGGCGCAGTCGGTTGAGCGTCCGACTTCAGCCAGGTCACGATCTCGCGGTCCGTGAGTTCGAGCCCCGCGTCAGGCTCTGGGCTGAGTTCGAGCCCCGCGTCAGGCTCTGGGCTGATGGCTCGGAGCCTGGAGCCTGTTTCCGATTCTGTGTCTCCCTCTCTCTCTGCCCCTCCCCCGTTCATGCTCTGTCTCTCTCTGTCCCAAAAATAAATAAAAAACGTTGAAAAAAAATAAATAAATAAAAAATAAAAACAGAATTTATCTGGCAGCATTCCATCTAACAAATGGAGGATCACTCTGAGGAGTTATAAAAATTAAAAAAAAAAAAAAAGCAGATTATGTACAAAACCCTGCAGTGGTTTCCTAGAAGCTTAGAATAAAATCCAAACTCCTTTCCTTGTCCTGCGGGAAGTGAGATCTGGCTCCTCCTCGCCTTTCTAACCGCATCTTCTACCAGTCTTCCCCTTGATAACTGTTCTTCAGCCCAGGGGCTTTTGTGTTCCCCAAGCCTACCAGACTTGACCCCCATCTCAGGGCCTTCACACTTGCTGTTTCTTCCATGTGGGAAGCTCTTTGTCTCATTGTCCCACATCTGGCTCCTTCTCATCATTTACATAGGGCTGCTACACAAGGTTGTGTATAAAGAGCCAAGGAATAGGGACTGACATCAGCTCTCTGATTCACCAAGCCACGCTCTGGCTCGAGGATGCCCACAGTGAGAAGAGTCTTATTCTGATTCCACAAAGGCACGGACGGATGGCCAAACCCCGTGCCTATTTTGTGTCCTCCTGGATGGAGGACCTTTTTCCAATCAAAATATTATTTCTTATGTCTAAGAAGAAGGTAGAATGAACAGTCACTGGGCACCAATTTTACATGCATTTCTTATTTAAACACACAAGAGGATTAGTCTTATTGTCCCCATTTTACATGTTAAACAGTAAGATTGAGAGAAGTAAATTGTTAATGCAGAGTTAAAATTGGACTCTAATTCCATGTACCATAGTGTCTCTAAAGATGAAGGAGCAAGAACTCACTTGGAAGCTTCCACTTTTTTCATGTTTTAATTCTACTTCTTATTTTCAGATTGTTGTAGGAAGTTAGAACAATCTACAAAAGCCCAACTATAGTCATTAAAAATGAATTACTATTGCTACATATAGATACAAAACATACCCCACCTACACACCCTCCAGGTAATAAATTAAGATCAATATGAAATCCAGTAAAACCTGTCATTTTACTTTTGAGTCTCCACACTTTTGGAGATACAGTTCTTATCCTTCTGACTTTTGTACTTGCTTGCTTATAGTGTATTTGGGAAAGTTATTTGTATAAACTTCTAAAATAGTGGCTGTATTAACTTATTTAATTGTTTATACTTATTAAAATCTTCTACTTGGGAAGTCAAAATGCAGACCAATGAGTAGGATTTATTTTTCTCTTCCTTGCCGAGTTTTTTTCCTTCCTTGTTGTTTTTGAAAAGATATGACTGGACTTCAGAAGGTTGGCAAGAATTGCACTTCTGTAAGTCGAGTCAATTTCTTGATGATCTTGGAAAAATATTTTTTAAGGACTTAAACTATAAAGCCAGGACACCCCCTTAATCTGAGAAGCAGAAATAGTAAGTACTTTTTCAGCTGTATTTCACAGTCTGAAGTGATTCCTTGTAACTCAACTTCCTTTCTTAGAAATAATGAAAGATAACCCTCATATAGTGCTTATGACCTGCCAAGCCCTATCCTAAGTCCTTTGCATATATTAAGTCATTTAATCCTTCCAACAACCCAATGAGGTGGGTATTATTATTATCCCTATTTTACAGATGGAGAAATTGAGGCACAGATAGGTAAGGTACAACTTAGTTGCCCAAGGCCACAAATCAGTAAAGGTACAGAGCTGAAATCTAAGCCCAGGCGTCTGTCTCTGGAATCCATGTCCTTGACCACCAGAGCAATACTATCTTTATACCTTCAAGTGATTGGGAGGGTAGTTATGATCACTTTTGTACTATTGGTGAGCATTAGAAATGTATGCAAAATGCACTGAAATTAGAGACGCTGAAAATGAAGGCCATCATGGCATCAAAAATCTAACAAATTGTTAAGAGGATGTCAATACCGAATAGCCAACGTCTAGTCATTGAATGTGTCATAGTTCCAGAAATAATGGCATTCTCAGTCATGGAAATGAGTCTATCTAGGTAAAGTAACCTTGATATATTATATGAATTAAGTTATATGAACCCATGTTGGCTGAGGAAGCTCCCCAAACTAATACCATATACCACTTTCCACAGCTAGATATAATCTTAATAGTAGTGCTTTTTCAACAATACTTATATGATTCACTCACCTGAGCATTCTAACTGCAATTTTGGAAAATATGCTTCACGACCTTGAACAAAGCACTTCACCTCCCTGCACCTGTTTTCTTACCTGTAAAATGAAGCCATTAAAAAATATGATCTTTAAGACCCTTTCCATGCCTAACATTATATGATTTTCTGTCCCGACCTGATAGCTTGGAAGCAAGAAGCCTGAACTTTTTTGGTTGTCATTTCTTACTATTTCAAAATCCACTGAGTACAGCAACTTCACAGCTTCCTGAACTTGCATGCTTTCAGATTACAATCATGTTAAGTTTGGCATTTAAAGTTCAAATCAAAAGTTGCCCAGTCAGCAGCAGGGAACCAGATATTATGGAGAAGAAGTAGTAAAGGGGAGATCTGTTCTTTCCTTAGGTACACACCTGATTTGCCAGTGTGGGACCACTTACCAAAGCATACAGTCGGTAAAATCTAATGTCCTATCTATGGGGTCTGGAGTAAGTTATTTAACCTCTCTGTGCCTTAGTCTGTCATTTGTAAAACAGAGATGATAATCATCTACCTCACAAGTTGTGGCAGAGAAATGAGTCTATGTGAGCCTGGAGAAGAGTGTCTGGCACATAGTAAATGCCACATAATGTTTTGTTATTGCTCTTGTTTCCTATATTAAGAGAAACAAAATAAGAACCGGAAGAAGGTAAAGCCTAAGAGTCTGGATGGGCACTCAAGAGAGAATCTCAGGCAATGGCTCATAGAAGGCTTCTGCCAAGTTACCTTTACTGCCAGGCCAATGTGAAACAAAAGCCCTCATATTGTGAAAATACCCCCATTTCAGTTCGTCTGTTTATTTATTTATTTTTAATTTTTTTTTTCTTACATTTATTCTTTTTTGAAAGAGAGAGAGAGAGAGTGCATGTGCCTGAGTGGGGGAGGGGCAGAGAGCGAGGGAGACAAAGAATCTGAAGCAGGCTCCAGGCTCTGAGCTGTCAGCACAGAGCCTGATGTGGGGCTCGAACTCACCAACTGTGAGATCATGACCTAAGCCGAAGTCGGACACTTAACCAAATGAGCCACCCAGGTGCCCCATCAGTTCTTCCATTTAGACACATATTTAAATTCCAGGCTCCTGAGCCAATACAGGGCTTTCTTACTCTTCCTTCAGCTGCAAAGTAAAGCTGACCACTAATTGAAAAGGGAACATCTTGAGTAAGTTCTGATCTGTTTACTTTTGTATGATCTCCCTCCCCTTTCAAGAAATAATAATAATAGGAGCAAACACTTACTTACACAGGCAGAGGTGAAGTAACTTCCCAAGGTCACAGCGCTAAGTGGCCGAGTCAGAATTCAAACCGGGGCTGTCTGGCTCCAGAATGTGTACTTGTATGCTAGTAACCATGACATTTTGCTGCATCACAGACTACATTCAGTGTGTGTGTGTGTGTGTGTGTGTGTGTGTGTGTGTTCGAAGGTTGGAAGAAGAGAATAAAGTACACTCTAAAGGACTTGAAAGGAACACTGCTGCATCATTGAAAAATACACTCACACAGAGTACCAAACATGACATCTGACTCTGCATCATGCTAAACGGAGGCACCCTGTGCACCTTGCTCAGGAAAGAAGCTGCAGACACATGATCGGGGGGCCCTCCACTCGTGTAGTGCAACTCACACCCCTCCCAGGCCCCTGGCTGGTCACGGCAGCCCTTACAGGACAGCAGGCCGTGTGGCTCAGAAAGAGAAACCAAGGGGGAGGCAAACAGAAGGCACGGCTCGGGACACAACCTGAGGCAAGTCAGCCGCCAGCAATAGCTTGGAGGTAACAGCAGAAACATCTTCAACTGGAGTGCAGCTATGAAGCCCGAGGACTCCGACCGGCAGGAGGCAAAGGGGCAGAATCACAAACAGCGGGTGCGCGAACCTCAAGCCGTGGTTTCCACAACTGCAGCCAGAAGGCTGTGCAGAAAACCTCCAACGTCAGCCAGCAGCTCTTCTAGAGATTTGGATCCCCAGAAAGTAGTGAGAGGTGCGAGAGCACTGTCCAGGACTCATGAGACTGAGGTTCTGGTCCTAGCTGGCTCTGTGCCCCTCTGCAATATATATTTACATACTTACAGAAAGGTACAGAACACATATGCAGTTTCCTCCACAAGCAGCACATCAAACTGGAAGTTGTAGGTCAATTACTTGGAGTGTCGGAGGTTACTAAATTGGATAAGAGACTTTGGCAATCATCTGTGTGTGGAGGAAGAAGTATCTACACTATAGCAGTGGCAGTTATTTTGCTAAATAGCAATCAAGAGTTTTTCCCCTACCAAACATGTAGGCAAATTCTTTTGAGTCAGCCCAACAGATGTGAAGGAAGGACCAATCCCACTCCCCTTGGAAATTATTTTTGCTATATATAAAAAATTACCTTGGTCATATTTTATATTAATAGATCAGCCTCACTTAGAAGCACAGATTAAGATAACTGTGCAGTGTCATTTTATAATGATTAAATTAACAACAATAACAACAAAGCACCCCACAAAAAAAACAAATCATTATAAAACCCAGTTTGGGCAAGATTCAAAGAAACCAACATTTTACATTGTCAGGGATGGGATGAGTTGATACTTTTTCTTAAAGGCGGCCCAAATACAGAATAAGAGCCATAAAAATGACCATAACCTTTGAAATGTATTTTGAGAAAATAATTTTAAATAAAAGATAATTTTGTAAGATACGGCAATGTTATTTAATGGTTCCAAAATGGAAACAGCCCAAATAAATCCACAAATGTGGAAATGGCAAAGATACTTATGATAGAATCGGTACAATAAAAAGCATATAAATGGGTTTTTTTAAACACTGTAAAAAGAAAAAAGCACACACACATAAGGTTGAAAAAGAAGGGATTTCTAGGCAATGAAAGCAGGAAGGTGTAGAAGATAGTGTCTCACGTGGGCAGAATGGGGGTTCATGAAAGAGTGCAGCTCCACTTGGAAGGGGTGTAAGTGCCAGGGTCAGGGATGAGCTTTGTCAGTTTAAACACAAACTAAAAGGCCCATGGGAAGCCATGATCATAAGCAATTTGTTTACGCATTTTTCTATCGAATGATTTTAAATTTTCAGTTGTGAGGAGAAAAACTGGTACGTGGTTTAACAGGAAAACCATAGAGCAGGTCATCAAAGAGAAGGTGGGCACGGGGCAGTCGGTGTTGGTTACCTCAATGGGAAAGGGGATCAATGACTGGATTGTCCTCTGCTTTTTCAGTGAGCAGATAACTAAAGAGGTCCCTGAAACAAGAAGCTGGTACACAGGCCAGTGTCTCAAAGGGAGCAGGGTTCTGAGCAGGAAATGGCTAAGACAGTCTCCAGTTGTCAGAGGAAGTTGATGTAATGAAGGCAAGATTACGGGAAAATGTTGCTCAATTATTAAGACCAAATACTTCAGATCACCTCTGAAGAAGCCCAGATGTTATCTCAGAACAAAAAGGTAAGAGGCTGAGAGGATTAGATAAAATATGTGCACAAGTGCTTTGCCAACTGAGAAATGCTTTATAAATACTTGCCCTGGAGATAAGGGCTTCACTCTAAAAGACAAAACAAAGCAAAACAACAACAAAAAAACAAACAAAAAGATTGCAAAATTAGCCAGTGTGTTTTTAAACTATAATTCTAAATCGATTATTTCATAAATTCTTATAGTTCTAATTTTGAAGAAGAGTTGGTAAAATCATAATCTTTTTTCTATTTGAAGCTATGATTTTATCTTGATCATTTAACCATTTTGGCTCTTTCCAGATTTTTGGTAATCTATAAGCCAGCCCTAATTAAATTGATCATGTTGTGAATTAGTGAAATAGTCTAAAAACACCAAAATTGGCCATGATTGCCTCCATGATTTTTGTAGTCTTAATATTTTAAATCAAATGACCACTTAATCACTCGTTCATGCATGCATTCATTCAGGAAAATTGCAAGAGAGACGATGTGTCTAGGTAGTAAGGCAATAGAAAGGTACAGAACACTAAAGACTTTAAAAAAATAAAAATATGAAAGTAGGGTTACGTTACATAAATTGTTCTTTCTGCTGATCTCAGTGAGTAAATAAATAACTTAAATCTTTTCAAAGAACACCATTTGATCGTTCTTGCCTAATCTTAGCATTTGGCTTTGTGAAGCCTGCTGAGTTGTGCTGGCTAAATGCTTGCACTTACACGCACTTACATGTTTCCTCAATGTTTGGTCCGCCAGGGCCAAGAGTCAGCTTCTACCTCATGCCTCAGGGATATCAGGTTTCAACTCATATCGTCTGCATATTGTATACCTCCCCTCGTGCCTCATTAAAAGGAACACTTTCCATTTACTTTTCTTCTTGTGACTACTGGGTCCAGGGTTGTTTTCTTTCTCTACTGTTGTTAAACATCACCTGTATCATTAAGCCCAGATGTACAAAGGTATAGAGCAACACTTCTAGCTGAGAAAGGTAGTCATCTTGACTAGATACCAGTTTATCCATGCGATGAAAGTACCATTTCATTTTTGATGGCCTTCACTTAGCATTTATCGTTGGGGCTGGGTTTTGTGTTGCCTTTATAAACACACACACACACACACACACACACACACACACAGCCTAGTTCTTTTTAGGCGCTTCTCCAGCTGTGAGTTTAGCAAGGCTTCCTGCTAATGGGGAGACAGAATTACAGCTCCAAACATTCCCCTGCCACTGATCCAGAACATGTGTTATCATATCACACACTGTCAATTGATTCCAAATCCCTGCCAACAGGGCACAGTCTGCATTCCAAATATCTAAGGCCCTGGGACAGTGAATTATAAAATAGAAATATGCTATGCTTTCTCCTTTAATTTGGTGTACACATGACTAAGTTGGCTGAACATTTTTGATTCTTAGAATACGTTTGCTTTTTTTTTCCCCCCTGAAAACATAGAACAGCCTACAAAATCTCTGTACCTTAGTGGCAATAGACTTATTTTGAAGATCCCCAGTCTCCTCCGTGTCACTTCCAATCTCTTGGTAAAGGTTGGTTAACAGGAAATAGGGCAAGATGGAAGGGAGCTCACATTTAGGATAATAAAGTGACTCTCATTCAACTGATGAGAGACATAAACAGTCTGACTATGATGGTCCCACGGGAGTAGAAGGCTAAGATTTCAAATGCTATATAAACAGTTGCAAATCTCTGCAATTACTCTACAAATGGACTCCTAGCACACATGGCAATGTCAGGAATAAACATATTTTCAGTTCTGTGCTATCCTGTATTGATGACCTGAGTTACCATTGATTTATTCCTTATTTAAAATAAGTGTATAAAACAATTCAAAATAAGTGCAGTGAACAAACATGGCTAAAACTTTATTTTTGTGATTATTGAGGACTGGAGAGTGGGGGCAGGGAGAAGAGAGACCAAGTGTCACTGGCAACCTGGCATCGGGAACATCTTGGGGATAAGCAGGAAAGTTGGACCCCTCAGAAGTCCTCAGCCCCAAAATGTCCAAAGAGCCCCAACTCGGTTACTATGGTGATACCATTCCATTCCAGTAATTTCACCTGACAAGGTCTCTGTTATCTCTTCACTCTTGAACATTAGCCCATCCCACTCTTCTCTGACCCTGCTCTTCCTCATTAGATCGTAAGAAACAACCACATATGCACACATAAGAACAGGCAGTTAATACTTTGTGACAAGCGAGTTAATGCCAGAGGGTGAATTGCCAGGGCAAGTACTCAAACCTCACAGAAGAGGATGCTGCATATTTTCAAATCAAATCTCATTATACATGGCAGAGTCCTGGTGTAATGGTGGCCTGGCCTGGTTTTCCCTCAATGTATTAGCTCGTGCTAAGAAAAAAAAATCTGGATAGCTGCATAATTACCCCAAATTGTTTTCAAATTGGTCTGGGACAACGAAGACATAACTCCACTAGCCTTCAAGGGGCCTGGCCTCCAGGATCAGCTTATGGTCAACCGAGTGAGATCGTGCAAGCCACTTACACTTTTTAGGTCTGTAGTTCTTCAACAACAAAATGGAGGAGTTGCGCAGGCGGTGCATGGTCTCAAATCCAGAGACTCTTTTCTTATTGGTCCCTTCTTCTCTAAGATGAAGGATTTTCTTGCTCACTTCTAGGCCTATTTGTTTGATATTGCTCATTCAAAACCTTTAGGGAACGGAAACAATAATGTTTGAAGTAGGAGTGTACATTATCAGAATAAAGGAACTTTAACCTTATTATATGATTTTTAAAAGATAAAATTATGTCTACTTGGGAGAGACAATACATAAGATTATAATAGGAAAGACTAATTCATCTATTTAAGTATATAATAGGTGTTTTCATTTCCTGAAAAGCCAAATTATGAACAATGGGTATAAAACTAGATTTAAATTCCGGGCACCTGGGTGGCTCAGTCGATTAAGTGTCCGACTTTGGCCAGGTCATGATCTTGCGATTCATGGGTTCGAGCCCCACGTCGGGCTCTGCGCTGACAAGCTCGAAGCCTGGAAACTGCTTTGGATTCTGTGTCTCCCCTTCTCTCTGCCCCTCCCCCGTTCTCTCTCTCTCTCTCTCTCTCTCTCTCTCTCTCTCTCTCTCAAAAATAAACATAAAAAAAAGATAACAAGTTGAGCAGGAGTCAAATTTGCAGGTATCTGGGGAAGAGCATTCCAGGCAGAGTGCAGCCAAGACCTTGTGGCAGGAGAATGCCTGCAAGAGGCCAGTGTGGCTGGAGAGGGAGAGTGTGCAAGAGACCAGAGAGCAAAGAGCAGAGTGAGCGTCGGGCATATCAGACAGCACCTCACAAGGCTGCCGTCAATGCTGTGAATTATACTTTTACTTCACAGAAACATGGGGAGTCATAAAGGCTTTTAAGCGCAGTGACCTGACCTGATATGAGGGTAAGGATGAAACAAACCGGGTTGGAGGCTAATGTGGTAATCTAGTCTAAAATTTATAGTGGCTTGGAACAGGTGTTGGCAGTGGATGGGCTGAGAAGTAGTCAGATTCTAGATATGTTTTATAAGTAGAGTTAACAGAGGCGCCTGGGTGGCTCAGTCAGTTAAGCGTCTGACTTCTGCTAGGTCACAATCTCACGGTTCATGAGTTTGAGCCCTGTGTTGGGCTCTGTGCTGACGGCTCGGAGCCTGGAGCCTGCTTTGGATTCTGTGTCTCCCTCTCTCTCTGCCTCTCCCACTCACATTCTGTCTCTCTCTCTTAAAAATAAATAAACATTAGTAAAAATTTTTTCAGTAGAATTAAGATTTCCTAACATAGATTAGATATGGGAGATGAAAGGGAAAAAGGAAGCCAAGAATGACTCCAAACTTTTTGTCCTGAGCAACCAAGAAAGTAGAGTTGTCATCAACTGAAACGGCAATAAAATGAAATACCCAAGGAACCCACAAATCTGTATTTTTCCTACTTAAAAACAATATTTACTTAGCTCTTACTATTTGCCAGGCACTGTGCTAAGCATTTTATTTAAACATAATAATGATGCTGCAAGCTACGTACTAGTAACTACCATTCACAGATGGAGAATCTGAGGCTTAGAAAGATTTAGTTGCCCGCAGTCATACAGTTAGTGGGTGGAGGGCTAAAATTTGAACGTAGAAGGAGTCCCCACTCTTCTCAGTATCTAATACCACCACTCTACCTGGTCAGGTAATATTCTATTTACTTTCCTCTCTCAACTGAGTCCTCTTGACTTCTAAAGTGCAGGAATTCGTCACGATTATCTGGGTATGACACTGTGTACGATTTAGAACAAGTCCTCAGTTTGTGGAAAATCAAGCCCAGGACTTATCTCAGCTAGTAGCAAGAGTACCTACATCAGAGAAATGCAAATCAAAAATCACAATGAGAGGTCACCTCACACCTGTCAGAATGGCCAATGTCAAAAAGACAAGAAATAACAAGTGTTGCCTTTTAGTTTTGTTGATTGTTTCCTTTGCAGTAAAGAAGCTTTTTATCTTGATGAGATCCCAACAGTTCATTTTTGCTTTTAATTCCCTTGCCTTTGGAGATGTTTCAAGTAAAAAATGGCTGTGGCTCAGGTCAGAGAGGTTTTTTCCTGCTTTCTCCTCTAGGGTTTTGATGGTTTCCTGTCTCACATTCAGGTCCTGCATCCATTTTGAGTTTATTTTTGTGAATGGTGTGAGAAAGTGGTCTAGTTTCAACCTTCTGCACGTTGCTGTCCAGTTCTCCCAGCACCATTTGTTAAAGAGACTTTTTTTCATTGGATATTCTTTCCTGCTTTGTCAAAGATTAGTTGGCCATACTTTTGTGTGGGTCCGATTCTGGAGTCTCTATTCTATTCCATTGGTCTATGTGTCTGTTTTTGTGCCAATACCATGCTGTCTTGATGATTACAGCTCTGTAGTAGAGGCTAAAGTCTGGGATTGTGATGCCTCCCGCTTTGGTCTTCTTCTTCAATATTACTTTGGCTATTCGGGGTCTTTTGTGGTTGCATACAAATTTTAGGATTGCTTGTCCTAGCTTCGAGAAGAATGCTGGTGCAATTTTGACTGGGATTGCGTTGAATGTGTAGATAGCTTTGGGTAGTATTGACATTTTAACAATATATATTCTTCCAATCCATGGGCACAGAATGTTTTTCCATTTCTTTGTATCTTCTTCAATTTCCTTCATAAGCTTTCTATAGCTTTCAGCATACAGATCTCTTACATCTTTGGTTAGGTTTATTCCTAGATATTTTATGATTCTTGGTGCAATTAAAAAATAATTTTTTAAGGAAATTATTAAAAAACAGAACTACCAATTAATCCAGTAACTCCACTTCTGATCCAGTATTTATCTCAAGAAGTTGAAAACACTAATTTGAAAAGATATCTGCACCCACATATTAATAGCAGCATTATTGACAATAGCCAAGATATGGAAACAGCCTAAGCATCCATTTTTTAAAAAGATTTTATTTTTTTAAGTAATTTCTACACCTAAGATGGGACTTGAACTCACAGCCCAGAGAGTTGATTGCATGCTCCATTGACTGAGACAGCCACACGCCCCCTGAGCATCCACTGATGGATGAATGGATAAAGAAGATGTGATTTTGCGCACGCGTGCACACACACACACACACACACACACACACACACTGGAATAATATTCAGCCATAAAAAAAAATGAAATCTTACTATTTGAGACAACATGGATGGACCTTGACGGCATTATGCTAAGTGAAATAAGTCAAACAGAGAAAGACAAACACTGTATGATTTCACTTATACCTAGATTCTAAAAAACAAAACAAACCTCACCTCATAGCTAGAACAGATTGTTGGTTGCCAGGGGCTGAGGAAGAGCACAAAATGGGTGAAGGAGGTCAAGAGATACAGACTTCCACTTATAAAATAAATAAGTCACAGGGATGTAGTGTACAGCATGAAGACTATAGTTAATAATACTGTATCACATCTTTGAAAGTTGCTAAGAGAATAAATATTAAAAGTCTTCATTGCAAGGAAAAAATTTTTCATAACTGTGAATGGTAATGGATGGCAACTAGACTTTCTGTGCTGATCATTTTGCAATGTATGCAAATACCAAATCATTATGTTGTACACCTGAAAGCAATATAACGTGAAATGTCAATTATACCTCGATTTAAAAAAAGGAATATAGGGGCACCTGGGTGGCTCAGTCGGTTAAGCGTCCAACTTCAGCTCAGGCCATGATCTCACGGTCTGTGAGTTTGAGCCCCGTGTTGGGCTCTATGCTGACAGCTCAGAGCCCGGAGCCTGCTTCAGATTCTGTGTCTCCCTCTCTCTCTGCCCCTCCCCTGCTCATGCTCTGTCTCTCTCTGTCTGAAAAATAAATAAAAACATTTAAAAATTTAAAAAAAAAGGGAATATAGGCCATCAACTACATCTAAATATATGTGCACATTTGAGTCAGCGTCATCAACCCTCAATGTCAAGATAAGGTGGATATTGACCTTCAGGCCAGTGTAAAGGAGATACGTGGTGTGAAATCCTGATCTCCACAAGACTATGGTTCCCCGTGAAAGGGAGTTTGTCTGGGTAGAGGCAGTGTGTACTGCTGGACCACTGGTCTAGAAAGGGCTTTCAGGACTCCCTTGGGGTAAGATGACAGTGAGCTCCTCATATGTCACATTGTACATTTGTAGACACCCAGCAATTATGAAATGAACTGAAAAGTAGGTCATCCAATAGCTTTTTCCCAGAGGTACCTCACCCAAATAGGAAGAACTGAATAAGCAAATATCCCAAGTAAACCAAGCATCAGGAAGACTACCCTGGACTTACAGGTGGCAGGTATGGGAGAAAAATGAGCAACATGTGCCCCAAGCGAAAGGTGGTGAGAAAGACACAATGAACAGAATTTCTTGGGATTCAAGGGAAAGCACTGGAGTTTTTAATGAATTCTGTAGATTCATATCTCTGAGCAATAAGAAGTATATTTGAATAATGTCAAGAGAGGCAGGGGTAAGGAAGGGAGGGGGGTCTTTTTCTCTGATTTATTTCCAATGGAGGAAATGTTAGCCCCACTTCCAGAGGCTACATTTCTCAGAAAACGCTGATTCAGAGAAGGGAAAGGCTAACACAGGCATAGCTGTCGTGTTGACCTTTTCACAGCAGCAATACCAGCTTCACACTAAGAAGATTTATTCAGAGTCTGAAGACATTATGGAGCACCCTTCATACTCTCAGACACAGTAGGACTCGGGCTCTGCAGCCCATCTGGGTTCCATCCTGGTTCTTCTGCTCTGCATGGCTCTGGGCAAGTTTTTCAACCTCGTTGTGCCTCAGTATCTCCATCCATAAATGGGGAAAATAAGAGTGTCTATATCATTGTGTTGTAGAAAGATCAAATGAGATCATTCATTTATCAGTTTAGAACAGTGACCCGAGTATCAGAGACACTGAAATATTAACACATATTGTTAATATTATTATTATTGCTTGGTAGTATAATACAATCATGGCAGTCAGTAAAACTTCTTTGGTGATTACCAGGAAAAAACTGGAAGGCGCTTGCTATGATCATCTTCTGAAAACCTTTTATTTGCCCCCATAAATAGGCAGAGCACCCCGCCAAGACTTCTAGTGCAGTACTTCCTGCAGATGTCCATTCCAGCTCACTTTCAATCAGTGAAAATCTTCATCCTTGGGTCTTCTTGATCCCTGTACTGGCTGCTACCATTTACTATACACAGAAAAAAAAAATTAAAATAAAATAGCCACCATGCCTAATTACCATTTCAGTTTACACACAAGCTTGTTCTTTTGTACTCACGTCATTCTTCCTCCCTGTAATAATCCAGCCTCCTTCTTCCCATTTGAATCTTGCCTGTCACTAAAGGGCCACTTCTAGCTCCACATCCTCCAGAAAGCCCAGCCCGACCATATTCCCAAGCCAAGTACTTCTGCTATTGTCTTTACCGTGCTATCTGTAACGACTTATTTTAGTCAAATGATATTATTCATGGGATCACTGTTGAGTTGAATCCCTCAGTAACTATTTTCCCTTAAGTTCTTACATTCTTCAATTTCTTTTTTTCCAGGTTTTTAAAAAATTTCCTTAAGTAATCTCTATACCTAATGTGGGGCTCGAACCCATGACCCCAAAATCAAGAGCCACATGCTCTATAGACTAAGCCAGCCAGGTGCTTCCCCCCTTTATTTTCCCCCAGTTTTATTGAGACATAATTGACATGACATTTTAGTTTCACGTGTACAGCATAATGACTTATGTGGATACTGTGAAATGATCACAACAGTACATTTAGTTAATATCTATCACCACACTTAGTCACAGATTTTTTTTTCTTGTGATAAGAACTTTTAAGATCTACTCTCTCGGCAACTTTCAAATATATGGTACAATGTTAACTAGAGTCACCATGCTATATGTTATACCTCCAGGACTTACTCATCTTATAACTGGAAGTTTGTACCTTTTGACCACCTTCACCCACCTCTCACCCCTGCCTCTGGCAACTACTCATCTGTTCTCCAGACATTCTTCAACTTCTAGTTCTTTTACTCCTCTCCTTCACCAAGAACTCACTCAAAAATAGCTACCCGGCCTGAATTCCCATAGATTTCATCACCGCCATGTCCCAGGCCTGTGTTGTGCCTGTGGATCCCTCCTTTGGTCACTACCAGAAAGTGCTTAGACTGCTCAGCGTCACAGAACCTTCAGACATTTCAAGACAGTTAACAACGAAAGGCATTTTGAAAGCTCCATTGTTTTGATGCTCTGACTCAAGCTTTCCCCTTGTGCTGGGCTGGCTCCTACACCCGGGTTTCGTGTGCAGACATCTCAAGGGCTGTCAGTAAACTCCTGAATGAGCTGACTCCACAAAAGTGCTTGCATTACCTCAAACTACATAGCAGTCAACTCTCAGAGAAGCAGTCCTGCGGCTGGGAGTGCCGGCCCACCTCTCCCAGTGCCAGAAGTTAGAGAATTTCTGGAAAAGACAAAACAAAACAAAACAAAACAAAACAAAACAAAACAAAACAAAACTTAGTGTCATTTCCACTTACTTGGGCCTGTTGTTGGTTTTCAGATACTTTTATAACAAGGAGAAAGGCACTGAACTTTAAAAGTGGGGGCGGGGGGGGCGGGGAAGGAGGGAAGAAAAGCTCAATTTCCCCATGGGCCTCATCGTTTCTCTTCTCTCTCCATGTGATCACTCTGGGTTTCTCATCCAATCAAATGGCTCCACCTACCACACCCCAAACTCTATCTCTGGCCCCAATTCTCTTCCTTGCTTCATATTACTGGCTGCACAGAGTGACTCTCCTTGGAAATGTGTTGGTTCTTCAGACCCCAGATATTCAAGATGAAGTTAATAATCCCTCCTTCCTCCTACCTGCTTCTTGTCTTAGGTCACCTGTCTGTTTTCTTGCACAATGCTCAAACCAAACCAGGCACTTGATGTTGGCTTCAACTCTTTCATTCTCTCCATGGTAATATTGCTACTCTGAATGCCTTCTTCAAGGTCCATCCCTCCGCTCCCCAGTCACAGAAGGGCCAATGGTTCGTATGTCTAGCCTCCCTTTACTCCAGTTCATCTCGATGTTGCTGCCGGTGATTCCTCTAAAACACAGATTTGACCTAGTTATTTCCCTGTTTAAAAACACTGAATGGGCTCCCGCTGCCTTCAGAATACATCCTGAATTCTTAGCGGGGACTACAGGTCTCCCCACACTCTGATTCTTGGCCACACTCCTGGCATTCCTTCTCCAATTCCTCTCCCCAAGTCACCCCAAGCTCCAGGAATGAACTAATTGTGTTTCCTGAAAATCCCACTGAATTTCCCAATCCCACATTTTTGCGATGCTGTTCTCTCTCCACATGTAACACCTAACCCTTTTCTTTTGGATTTCTACATTTCTTCTACATATTTCAGTTTGTTCTTTCAAAAGTAATTACATCAATGGTCACTCTATGCCAAGCAGGGCACAAAGCTACTCTTAAATATGTAACAGGAAACCCCTGCCCTCAAGGAGTGGCAGAGTGGTAAAGCCAGATTGATAAATAGTAGATTTTATAATCACACAAGATGATAAATGCTATGAGGCCCAGTCTCTCTTACTGCATGAACCTTCTCCAGCTCTCTCAGATAGAGTTGGTGACCTTTTTTTTTTCTTAATGTTTGTTTAATTTTGAGAGAGACAGACAGACAGACAGACTGTGAGTGGGGGGGGTGGGTGGCAGAGAGGGAGACACAGAATCCGAAGCAGGCTCCAGGCTCTGAGCTGTCAGCACAGAGCCCAACGTGGGGCTTGAACCCACAGACCCAGAGATCATGATCTGAACCAAAGTTTGATGCTTAACCGACTGAGCCACCCAGGCACCTTGAGTTGGTGACCTTCTTGTCTATATTCCCCCATGGAAAGTTGGTCACCCTCTCATCGGTGTTTCTCTCAAGTAGACTTGATCACCCTTTTTTTTGACATTACTGGTCCTTATATCCCTTGCACCTGTTGTATCCTGTATGCCTGGCACATGTTTCAGAACCAGGTGGTACTCCTCAGGGATACTGAGCTCAGAGCCTACCTGTGTTTCTCCATTGAACTCAATCTAAATGGCGATAAGGTCTGGGACCAGCAGCAGTAGAAATCACCACTCAGAGCCCTCATATAAATCTAGAATAAACATCACTTCTCTAGTAAACTTTCTACAACAGTTTTATCATGACTCTTCTCCATAAAGAAGCTATCTTGGCTTCCCGTGGATGACAACAGATAAGATACCAAGTTGTTGACTCCTCTGTTTCCAGCTTGATGGTGGGGAGAGAAGGTTGCTCGGAATTGGCACAGAAGGGTCCGAATTCATTCCATCAGTTGATTCCCTTAGTTAATGAGACCCTCTTTTGAAATACAAATGTTCCCTTGGGGAATGAAGCCTATAAGCCCCTTAGACTTGGGGTATAGTATTTTATCCAAGTAATTTGAAGCACGTATAGACTACTAAGTCCTTGGTGACTGTGGCTTAAATATGCATATGACAAGGTAAGCTGAAGGTTTTCCAATTCTGAGAAATTGGAAACTTCACATGAAGTGCATTTTTAAAAGGAATAATTTTAGGACAAAGTGTAGTTTTAAGGAAACAGCCTTGTTCTGGGTATGGCTATACCCATGTAATAGTGTATTTGGAAGACACCGAACAATTAGGATCGTGCCCAGGAGGGGTGACAGGCCTGCAAAAAATGCAGGTAGGAGCAGGCAAAAGAGCTCCCTTCCTTCCTCACTTTCCTTTCAATTAATTACTTCATTGATTTCTGTTTAGGATTATGATGATATACCTTCTTTACAAGTCATTTGTAAATCATTTGGGGTTGTCACAGCCTGGATGATATGATCAAACTCAAATTCATTCAGGCTGTCATCTTCTTCACTTGGCCCACATCCTCACCTTAGATCAAACGTTACCCTCACTCTAATTTACCATACCTGCCTCTGCTTCCACTTCTGGGTTACTTAGCTTACTAGGGGGTAAAGTTTCACTTCTCTAAAACCTATCTATCCTCCATTCACTTATTCAGCCAACAAATATCCACTCTGGACCCACATTCATGGAACCATGCTGGAAGGGGGCACAAGCACCAGTGAACACCAAGATGGGCTTGACATCGACCTTGCTCTTGTTTGGGTGCCATTTCCTCCATTAAGATGTCATTAATAGTCTGGTCAACACTTTCTGAACAAAAAAGGAAATCAACCAACAGCTCAGGATATTTTAAACCCAATCACTCTGGAAAATGTAGTTTAACATTCCCATTTCTTATACCCTACTGCCATAATGTTTCAACTGTAAGGAATGAAGGAATGAAGTGTTTTTCTCAGACTGGATGGAGTTTTAAGACTGAATATGAGGTGGCAGAGGGACAGAGACACTGAGAATGAGAAATCACAGGAAGAGAAAGGGTGAAACTTGACAGAAACTCCTTCTCACACTAGTGACCCCAATCCAGAAACCTATTCTGGTAAACCCTCGGTGAGTTTGGTTTTATTTTAAGTTGAGTTTATAGACATTACTTTCAAAACTAAAGAGATATAAATAACCTTGGAGGGGGCTCAGAGAAGAAACACTGTGAGAACCACCATGACTAACGTGTGGGCAAAAATACCTATTAATAGACAAAGACATTGAAATCACTTACTGAGGGAGAGCAAGCTTAAGATCAACCTAAATGCTATCTTTAGTGGATAAAAGTTCAGAAGAGGAATAGACCAGTAAGAAAAGAAACATACTCTTTGAGTTGCTCCATTTTAGAATCTCTATTTTTAATTTTTTTAAGTTTGTTTATTTATTTTGAGACTGAGAGAGAATGTGAGCGGGGGAAGAGCAGAGAGAGAGACAGAGAGAGAGAGAGAGAGAGTGTCCCAAGCAGGCCCAGCGCTGTGAGCACAGATCCTGATGCGGGGTTCAAACTCATGAACCATGAGATCATGACCTGAGCCTAAATCAAGAGTCAGATGCTTAATTGACTGAGCCACCCAGGCACCCTAGAATCTCTACTTTTAAAGGCATGATAAATTTCTTATAATGTTGTTAAAGTGAAGTTGAGAAATGAAGGATTCCTAAATACTGTCTGTAGGATGTGGCTTAGACACAAAAAGTAGGTAGGAGCCTCTGCATGAAGAGCAGTGGAGGATTTTTAAAATAACATAAAGTGTACTTAATGCCACTGAACTGTACACCTAAAAATGGTCAAAATTGTAATATATTTATATTATTATATTTGAACAACACACACAAAGTCCATGGGAGAAAGCTAGAGTCAACATATTTCCAATTGCTAAATAATGTAACTTTTTAGGAAAATTCATATATCACAGCCCCCAAATACACTAACTTTCCTGCTTTTCTAAGACTGAGGTAAATCCTTAGTTTTCCTGCAAAAGGAAAGGACTCTTAAAAGGAGAAATGGACGCTGTTAGAAGATAGGCCTGGGACTTGAATCCAGATGCAGAGAGATAGGACGTAATGGACAGTCACTGCCTTCTCAGCTACTTCTGTGTAGAATTCAAGTTAAGGCTGGGGAGCAGCACACCAGTAAAGCTGGTTGGCTGGGACAATGTTTCTTTACATGAGGCAAAAACGTCCCAAAGAACTGAGTCCAGAAATATGAATTATTGGGGCTTCTTCATCGCCAGTTCTTCCCCTTCGAGGTCCTCTTTCCTCTACTCCCAAAGTAAGATCTTCCTTCCAGCTCTATTCATGGAAGCATCAGTGGGTAACTAACTAATGAACCGAAATGGCAGGGAGCTAAACAGTTCCTTTCCTTGACGATCCTGAAAGGGTAGAAGAAACACTGACTTGATTGCCCTGCTTGAAAATAAACATCTTTACTAGTTTCAATCTTCTGGGAAAAAAATTAGATTAAAGCAACTCATGATGATGTCTAAGAAACATGAAAGAGTTCTCTCAAAAGGAAATACATCTAAAAATCTTTAAACATTTTTAAAGGTCTAAAAACTGTAGTGGCTACCATTTCCTTTTAGTAGTTCCCTTGCATGATTATCACAGGAATCATATCTGTGTATTGGCTCTAAGTAAATGTTCGTATTTTCTTAGGCTCCCGCTCGGCATGGCTAGCTGGGCAATGAGTTGTTGACCATTCCCAGTGCTGCCTGGGTGCTGTATTTCACAGCAGAAATTTCAGAGCCTGATCTGTTTTGGAGATTATTTTCAGGGCCAGCTGGTCATTTCAAAACGCATGGTGAGGCTGGTCATGCCCTGTCATCCGCCATTAGAGCAGACACCCTGCAGTGAATTAGAGAAAAAGACCTTTATGCCTTGGGGGAATAAGATCAAAAGTTACCCCTATGGTAACTTTAGAGCTGATAATGAGAATCTTATTTCAGTAAAAAGCATAGACTTTTTAAATTAAGGTTGGAGCTGAAAGGGGAAAGTCATTAATTTCTTTAACCCACCTTACCTAAAGACCAGAACCCAGCTCAACTCTAGATAAAAGTGTCCAAATTTTGCATCCAGGTATGGCATTCCTATATAAGGCATTCTACTTGAAAGGGCAGAAGCATGCCTCTTCCTATTTTTGCCCCCATTTATGTTCCACCCAGAAACTCATTATGAGGATAGACAGCCAAGCAGAGGTTGAGGGAAAATAAAACTCAAAGAGACTAAGGACTAGCTAAGTGCTCAGTTTCCTCCACTAATGGAAAAAAATGTCTGCCTTTGGTCTCTTGTCTGTGAGACTAAAAAGAACCCATCCCAGAAACTAAGAGGGCCTTGACCAATGATACCTTGAAATCTAGCTCCAGCCTCCTTTTGCAAATGAATAAATACTAAAAATATCTTACAGTGATGGCAGGTTTAAAATATGGGGGCGACTGGGTGGCTCAGTCGGTTGGGCGTCCGACTTCAGCTCAGGTCGTGATCTCGCGGTCTGTGAGTTCGAGCCCCACGTTGGGCCCCTCTGGGCTGACCGAGCAGAGCCTGGAGCCTGTTTGAGATTCTGTGTCTCCCTCTCTCTCTCTGACCCTCCACCCATTCATGCTCTGTCTCTCTCTGTTTCAAAAATAAATAAACGTTAAAAATTTTTTTTTAAATAAATAAAAAAGAAATATGGATACATATGCTTTTTTTTTTCCTTTAGAAAAAGGATATCCTTTGTGATCATGCCTCCCACTTAAAAAGTATAGTCCCATTGAGGTTTATAAAGGAAGGAAATTCTGACACAGGCTATGACATGGATGAACATTATACTATATTGAATAAATCAGTCACAAAAGGACACTGTGTGATTGTACTTACATGTAGTACCTAGAATAACCAATTCATAGACACAGAGAGTAAAACGGTGAGATTGCCAGAGGCTACGGGAGAGGGGATGGGAGTTATTGTTTAATAACTAATGTACAGAGTCTCAGTTTGGGAAGATGAAAAAAAAGTTCTGGGAATGGGTGGTGGGCAGGATGGCACAACAATGTGGGTGCCACAGGATGTACACTTAAAAATGGTCCAAATGATAAATTTTTTAAAAGTCTATTTATTTTGAGAGAGAGCCAGTGAGCAAGCGAGAGCAGGGGAGGAGCAGAGAGAAGAGAGAGACGGAGAGAATCCCAAGCAGGCTCTGCATGCTGTCAGCGATGACCTGAGCTAAAACCAAGAGTTGGACGCTTAATGGTGTGAGCCACCCAGGAGCCCCTCAAATGACAACTTTGATGTTATATATTATTTTACCACAATATAATATAAAACATTAAAAAAAAGGATAGGTCCTCATATGGTGACAGTCCTGCATGCTGGCTCTTTTCTAGATGTTCTCTCATGGTGTGATCTATGTCTGGTTCCCACAACAGTGTGAGATTCATAAAGATGGTTTCACTCATAGCAAATGCCTTTTGAATCACTACTGGGAACATGACGGTGACTTTCTCAATCGCACCTGCAGTTTGCAAGCCACCTCCTGCAGGCAGAGGTGCACGGTTTATTTTTACAATTGGCCTTGAGCAAGAGTTGATTAAATGCTTGGATAACATAACTTCTTGGAAGATGTTGCTTTCCTCCTACTTTCCTACCCTCTTCCATCCCTCATGAGCACCACATAAAAAGTGACAGTTCGTAATCTTTTCTTCTTCTTCTTTTTTTAAGTGTTAGCATTCAAATTGGATGGGAACTTCATTCTCTGAATGCAAACAGGACACGTTCCACCCTGGGAACATCCCTCGTTCCAAGCTGGGCAGCACCCTATTAAGGAGCTGGTATCTTATCCAGCCACAGAATCAGGGGCTAAGGTGTAAAGGGACATTTCCTGTACATCTTCCCCCTAATATGGTTGCTTCTTTAGGGGGAGAGGAGTCAGGGAGCGTGCTGGGAAATAAAGGCTTCTGGTCCCCAAGTTCCTCTTTCTGTTTCTATAATTTTCACTTCCCCTCCTATCAGAAATCCCCACATGGTGGTGCTTTCTCCTCTCCCTTCCTTGTCATTTCCCTTTCATTTATCCCCTGACACCTCTCCTGGGCTTGTCCCCATCTCCCTGTCACTGATACCTGTCTGTCTTCATGTCTTGGGGTCCACTTCCCCCAAAGTGGACCACTGGCAGTCCACACCTATACAAACACACCTCCCTGCTTTCAAGAGCACCCTTCATACTTGCAACCCTGGCCAGCTGTTCCTGGTGCTTCTTCCAGCGCAGACAGTGGGTCAGGGAGTCATGTCTGCCTTCTGCATGCTCCCATTTGCTAGCTTGTGCCAGACGTCTGGGCTGGAAAGGGACATAACCCGCCCTGCACATGTGAAATTGTCTGCCGCTCTCGGGCTAGTCAAAGAGGAGTTTCACAGGGAAGGCTTTACCTCCCGCTGTTTCTTAGAGCCACGAGTCCCCATTTCACCTCGATGGTGTCTTCTCGAAAAATAGAAATGAGTTTTTATTGGGTAAGCCTCCTCTGCAAACTAAAATGTCATCAGGCCTTTTGCTACCTGTCAGAAGTTCCAACCCTATGTAAATGTCTAAGCCCCATGTCAGCTGACCCTGTTTAAAGGACTCTGACTTGGCAGTGAGAGTCCTTTCCGTATCTTTCCATTTTAGAGTGCTGGCGTGGCTCACCCTCTTTCATTCATATCCTACTATTCCAGAATGAGTACAATTGCCTGGACATGCTAAACCGAAGTGTATTTCTGTACTTTGTCCAAGAAAAAGAAATTTGCCCTTTGTAGTGGTTATAAATCTCAGCCCACAAACTCATTTTTGTAAGAAATATACTTCAGTGTATTTTGTTTACTATATCAACTTGTTTCTCATTTTAAGGCCCCATTCTGCGGGATGAGAGATTTAACCTCAGCTCTTTTTGAGGCTCTCTCCTTCCTGTTTCCCAAGATTATGCCACAGCCCTGGCGTCGTACGCAGTAACAAGGGCTTGTGCGTCTAGACCTTCTGTTCATAGATGTCACCTGCTGCAAAGATGTCCACCCAGGTCCAAGGGCTCCTGGCAGCTTCAGTGCCATATTTGGGACATGGGAATCCTTGTCTATCTACACACGTCAGAGCCGTACCTCTCCAGGACTTGTCTTCTCCTCAACGGTGCAACCAACAAGCAGTGTGTACATCCCTTTCATTCTTAGGACCCTCAATGTTCCCTCTCTTTCTTCTCCCACCCAGCCTGGAGGAATTTCTTTCTAATAGCAGGGAAATCTTCCCTTTGTGTCTTTGACCGAGATATTTTGACCATGCCTACTAATCCCCACCCCCGCTTGCCTTTAAACCAACAGTCTACCTACTACCAGGAACCCAGTAGCCTCTCCAGGGCTCAGGCCTTTGAACAAAAGCCAAGATTTCTGCTTTCCAGGGCTGCCACCAAAACAGCGAGCACAAGTCCCACCTGAAAAGATAAAGAGGACCCCAACTATAACCTTTGGTCACATTCTAGGCAGCAGTTTTTGAACACAAACAATGAATGGGATCGTTACAAATGACGTTTATTAGATATCTGACTGATTAAATGAAACCCTTGTCTCCCCAAAGTAGTTGTCCAATCTTTATATAACCTTGTATATGTAGAGTAAAAAGCTGCATGTCTCTAAAATTAGTTGAAGAGTTATGCAAATTCTCTCTTCTGGAGAAAATTAGCAAGACATTTATTTCTAAGTTTGTAAATAATATTTCCCCCTAGACTTTAGGGTCACTGAACAGGCTCAAACCTGTGTCTTGCTTACTAATTTTTCTAATTAAGAAAGTGAAACAAAAGTAATTACAAACATCTAACAGTGTATTAAAAGACCATTTTTACTCAGTATGCATCTAGGAGAAACATGCTGCTTCTATCCTATTCTAACTCAAAATCACTCAATTTCGTTCCAAACTCAAAATCAAGCAGACTTTTAATGATGGAGCAGGGCTATGGGTATGACAGCCTCTCACATTTCATTTATTGGTGTATTCAACTTCTCTATAGGTTGCTACTCCGGGAGCATTTAAAAATAATTTTGCTTTAAAGATAGTAATGCATATTCATCTATGAACTTGCAGTTTACTTAACACTCTATATCCATTATCTTTTTGGATCCTCATAATCACTGTAAGTGGCTGTGCCACTTAATGGTAGCTGCAGCTGACATTTGCCTACAGATAAGTATGGAACCCAAGGGCTTACTTAATGAGGGGATTCCCAGCTAGTTCTCTGGAGATGTGCAAATGATGCCCGCCACCTACGTATTGGAATAACCATAACTCCTCAAACTTTTTTATTTTGTGGAAATCTGTGAATTGCTTTATTTTCAGTGTACTATATGCCGAGAAATAGATTCAAGTGGTTCCGAAAATGTACTAAGAAAAGGGTCATAAAATGGATCAGTGTGAAAAAGAGTCATAATTTTTATATATATATATATATATATATATATATATACACATATAGTTTATATGCATTTTATATATAATTTTAATATATATCATAATCCAAATTGCGAGTAATAAAGGTATTCCTGTAATGTTGACAACTTAGAAGGTATTCAGTATCTGAGAGAACAAGCAAGAGAAAAGTGAGGCCTTAGAAACCTTGGCTTTCTATGGGAATTTCCTGCCTTAGAGGAAAGATGAGGACACAAAACATGAAGGCTAGAGGCAGTTCCTGTCACAAAAATAAACAACACACACGCACACGCACACGCACACACACTGCCAAAATGACTGTAAAAGTTCTTCCTGTCTTTTTTCCCTCCAAAATTTAAATGGTAGCGTTTTTCATTTGGCTGCATTTGAAGGGTAAATTGACGCTATCATTTGAGAAGTTACTCAAAGCAGAAACTGTGAGTCACTGTCAAAATTGTCTTGTTCCTCACCCCCACCGCCCCCTCCATGCCATCCAACCAGTCATCAAGTCTTCTCTATTCAACCTGTAAAATATGTTCAAAATCTGTCCACTTCTCACCTTCCTTGCCCTAATCCAAGCCCCTACCGCTTCTTACCCAGATTATTACAAGAAACACACCCATCTCCCCTCTCCCAGTCTTGCGGGTCCCTCTACACGTCATGACGATATTTCCCAAATGGGTCCTGCACCTACAGAGTGCACTGGACAGGCTGATGGACTGTGGGAAGAAAATCTTAGGACTTCTATTTATCTCATCCTTTAAAGTGACTGTTTTTCTGTATTTTATAATATATATAACATTTTGTGATAATAAGCATCACCTCACAGAATCTCTGGCCTTTCCTGTGTTCATCTGCCTTGCTCCACAACACCTTATCTTTAAGACCAGGTCCCAGTCAACCATCTGTTTTTCTTTGAGGACTTTTGAGATGTGCATGGACAATTATTGTTTCACCTGGACTCCCCAGCACCCTCTGAAAAGCTTTAGTATAGCACCCGGTATGTACCTATTTCCACCTATTTCCATTTCTGTACCAAGACTAATTATCTTCAGGACTTGGACCTTGTCGTTCATTTTAGTGAATGGTATAAAGGAGGCATTTCGTAAGTGACTGGAGATCTCTGGTGTTCAACGGATGTATTTTGTAGAAAAAAAGAATCAGCTTGCTTAATTTCACAATTCTCAAAAAGTTACAACTACCCCTTAGAACAAGGCAAACACTCTGGGTATCTTCATAACAATTTTTGAGATATATTAAGTGCCAATAGCTTACCCTTCTGGAGAACTGACTTGCTTACAGGGGTGGAAAGAGAGTTAACACTCTGCCTAGTTCTGCTTTTTTTCTTCTCCCTCTTAGAGACACAAAAATAAAAGAGATGGTGAGTAACTCAGGGACTGAGTGTAAGCCTGGGATAACAGCAAAGAGTACCTGAAAGTTACATACACAAGGATTGAAGAAAGAGAAGAAAAAGGCAAGAAAAGACACACCTAATGCTCTTAGTGGTAATTACACAAAAATGGAAACGTAAGAGAGAGAAAATGCTTTCATTGGGACTTAGGACAAGATGAATTTAAAACGGGGCAAGTTACTGGTTTTTTGTTAGAACAGCAACCTCACACAGATCATTTATGCTCCTATCTCTTCCTCCCTGAACGACTTTATCCCAAATTCAGTTTAGTTGATCCATATACTATCTACCAGATTCTACACACAGGAGATTCTTAATCTTAGTCCCTGGGCTGTTTAACTTTTAAGCTTGGATCCTAATAAGGGTTCGACTTGCTCACTTCGGTACGAAGGACTGCTGTGGAACAGTTACCATACTTGGGCAGAGAAGCCACCAGAGGGAAAGGGGGAGGGGCACTTGCTTCAGCACAGCAGTTATATAACCACAAGGGGAGTGCTGCAAAGGGAAAGGCTCTTTCTACCTTCCTTAAAAATATTAAATCCTAAAAATGTGTAAAAGACACCCAACACGCATATTTGAGTTGCTGGAGTTAGTGACTTAAATGCAATGGAGACCCAGAATATCAATTCAATTTGATGGGTTTACGTAGCTGCTATTTCAAATAACTTAAGACACTTGGTGTCCTCAAGAAACGATCATAAAAACATATGCAGTGTGTTTCAGTAATAGCAGAATAAATGTCATTTCCTTTTTCATTGACAAGGAGTTAGGAATGTTGACCTACAGACAGTCCCCAAACAAGTTGCATTCCAATAGCCCGTTTCTAAGTCAGCTGTTAGACCCTTGGAACATAGTTTCCCATAGAAACAATTTTAGATGGTGTGGTTTAGATTTCCAGATATGGCCAAAGAAGCCCATCTGCCGATAAGTAGTTCCACTAAAGACCCTCACTGCCATGTATAACAATGCTTTTTTATAAGAAATTGTTTCCTGACTTCCTACTTGGGATTCCTGTAACTCATGTTCCCTTGTCCTGGAAAGAGTGGAGGATGCCCTAAATGTACAGGCTGGTTGGGAGGTGGTGGTGGCATGGAGGGGGAGGGCTGAGAGGGAATGCAGGGCAAAGCAGGCTTCTCCAGCAGCAACAGCCAGGACTTCAAGGATGGAGTGAGGTCTGATGCAGTCTGGGCCTGGGAAGGCAGTGCACCTGTGACAGTGACCTCTGTCATTATATTTGAATGGAGGAGTTATGTTATTTTATCCTAGCAAGAACGTCCCAAATGTTCAAGATGATACAGCTACCTTCTATTAAGCACATACTCTGTGCTACAGCACAGTGTTGATTTCTGTGTCTACATTATTTTGTGTAATTCTACAAACTCAGTATCTGTGAGGTCAATTATTTTATCTGCATTTAAGAAAGAGGGCTCAGAGTCTTGGGGATATTAAGCAACTTCCTAAATTCATCCAGTTAGAGCCAGTACTTGAACCCAAGCTTCTCTGACTCTAAATCCCCTATTCCATACTGTGGTCCAAGGACCTAAGGAATACTTCTAACAGCTTATTAGTTTTTCATTGAACAGTTTAGTTTAATGAAGGCAGTAACTATCCCCCTCAATGAATGGACCCAACTAATGGACTAAAAAAATATGAAGCGTTTCCTGTGTGGATAATGTAAGGAGGCGTGTGCTGGAAATCTAGGGGCTACAAGCAGACATCCAAATATGAACATTTAGGTAGCTTTCCAGAGCAAAAGAAGGCCAGTGCCACAGGAACTGACATACTTTAACTCATTATAAAGAGACTTTTGAGAGGTCACTGTGGGCAGGAAGTCTCAGAAGGCTCCTGAAGGATGCTGGACCTTGAAGCAATGGGTTTAGACAGAGGGCATGCCTGATGAAGGGCTCAGATGAGCCAAGTTTGCATACTGATGATCGAGACAAAACGAACTCAATTTGCTTTCTGTTACAGAGAAGTGGAAAATAAGATTAGAAAAGCTGGTGTCAGTCGGTGCAGAGACTTCTAGGATTTCTTTTTTTTTTAATATGAAATTTATTGTCAAATTGGTTTCTGTACAACACCCAGTGCTCATCCCAACAGGTGCCCTCTTCAATACCCATCACCTCCCCTCCCCTCCCTCCCACCCCCATCAACCCTCAGTTTGTTCTCAGTTTTTTTTTTCCTTTGCAATGTATTTAATATTTCTCCTTTCATTATCATTTTCTTTTTTTTTCAATATATGAAATTTATTGTCAAATTATAGCACCCCAAAAGTGTGGCTTTAGGCTGGTGAGGTGGGTGCTCCTCTTTAGGGTTACCATAACACCCCGTACGCTCCTCTCCTTGGCTTTCTTCACAGTTTTCTAATTACCTGTTTATGTGTTTACTTCACTCACTTGATTAGAATTCTCTGAGGCAAAGACTATAGAACTCATTTATCCTTATAGCATCAATATGTAGTATAATACCGGGCAAATAAGAGATTTTAAAAATAAGTGCTCAAATGAGTTAACGAGTGGAGAATAGATATGTTGCATGAATGCGAAAAACATGTTCAAGGAATGGCTTAAACACCTTAGCTAACCCCTAGGGTATCAGAATGTAAGGAGACAGAATGGTACTTTATTCCCTCTGGTAATACCATTTGATGAAACACTGGGAGATGTGTTAGGAAAGATCAGGCAGTGGAGAAAAAGAGGGAAGAGATTAAGGAGGAGGGGAAGAGGAAACATAAAGGAAGGTCTCTGAACAACCAGAAAGAAGTTGGATCATGGGGAACAGCAGAGAGGTTGGCCTAAACAGGAAGTATGGGTGTGAAAATAACTGGAGGTAGGATGGTTAGAGAGTTGAAATTATGCCTGAAGGGCTCAAATTTAAAAAAAAAAAATTTTTTTTTAATAGAGAAAATTGAGGAACGAACGTAAGGCTGAGCAGAGGGCCTGGGTGGCAAATGTGAGAAATACTTGTAGGGACTGATTGGAAAGCCTGACTAAAAGTAACAGCTGCCTCCTGGAATAAGGCCAATTATAACTGCAAGTAAAAGCATTGATAAGCAATGCTCAGAGTCCACTGGGGGCAGGAGATTGTGACGTTGCAATTCTTTTGTGTCAAATTCTATGTGAGGTTCTTTGGGCCTATAGAAATGAAAAATCAACATGCTGTCAAGGAGCTTTTGTTCAGTGCAGAGAAGGCCATCCGACCCTTCAAAACATATTTGTTTCTAACATTACCACCTTACTTTTCAAACGATCTTATTATAACATTGCAATATAACATGGCTGTCACTGCTTCTATTCTGTTCGCGTATAAGAAAAGTTAATAAGCAATCTCTTAGACACTTTCAGTTATGGTTATGCAAAATAATTTTGATACCCAGGTACTTTATTCCCCGAGGCTGTGCTACGCCAAATGCTGACACTGTTCCAAAAAAAGAAGTTATCTTTCTGGATCCATTAAGGGAATCGTTATTACTAAAGAATGTTTTTATCTGTTCAAACAAACAAGCAAACAGGCCATTTCAATCCCTGTCGATACAAACCGATTTTATTAGGGTACTTAAATGCGAAAATACTTGTTCCAGGTGACCTAAGAATCAAACCAACTCTGCTCGGACGGAAACTTGCTAAGCAAGTTAAACTCAGTCAGGTGTAGGTCCCCAGAGCGCACATAACACAGGAAACACATATAAGCAAGAAGTACATTTACTTAAACACAGTAACAACCACAACTGGACAGAAAAAAACTACACATCTGTTCAATTTAAATGTGTAAAAAGTTCCCATAGTTACTTTTCAAAATGTTATGAGAAACATGATGCCTTCCAAGTTGAGGCTTGCAAAATAACTCACCCTGTCTGTATCAAATCCAGTCTCCAAATTGGTAAATTACATTTTAGAAGGTTGTTTACAAAGCATTTAGGCTTTAACTTTTAAAAGCCAATCTCTAACCTAAAGACATGTGAACAGTAATTACAAATTATCTTTTTTATTAATAGGTTCCAGCTAAAAGGCAGTGTTTTTAACAAATCTGTTTTTGATAATAGATTCCCAGCTCATTTTATACAGATCTGTTTTAAAAAAAAATTACGTGGAGTTCACTTCTAAAATCCCATGGAAAAAGCAGTTCAAAAAGTCCTCAAAACCATTACCATTCCTCTTTCTAGAAAATTCAGCTTTGCCTTATATTTCTTTCTTTTTAAAGGATCAGTTCTTCATGAATAGGGACTCTTTTCTTTCTTTCTCTCTCTCTCTCTCTCTCTCTTTCTTTCTTTCTTTTTCTTTTCTTTTTCTTTTTTTTTTTTGGTCAAGGAATTCATCCTCAAAACTCCCACAAATGGGCAAATAGATATGTTTGGAAATGTTCTTTGAAAATATTGTCTGAAAGAGCTTGAAACTGAAAATAGACCAAATATCCATCCATTTTAGTATAGCTTTATAAAAAATACTACGTAGCAAGTGAAAGAAAATTTTGAACAAAACAAACTTCACAAACTTTTAAATGAAAAACAAAATACTGTTGGTCTACATGTACAGAATGATCTAATTTTTGTCTTTATTCTTGTTTACAATTATACTTGACTATCTTTAGAGACCAGAGAGTCCCAATGTTACCTAAATTGTTTCAGAGCAAACAGAATGAAGGAAAACTTCCACATATGTTTTAAGAAGCAAGTAAACATTTATATCCAAATCTGTAAAGATAGCACATAAAGAAAAAATTATAGATCAGTATCACATAAATATTTATGCAAAAATTCTAAATAAAATGTTAGAAAATAGACTAACATCACATTAAGAAAATAATTCACCATAACCAAGTATGTTTTATGCCAGGAATGTATGAATGCTTGAGCATTAAAAAATATATTAATATCATTCACCTTATAAATAACCTAAAAGAGAAACATTACATGCTTATATCCATAGACGGGGGAAAGGCCTTTGACAAATTCAACAACCTTTCCTTACACAAATATTTGAGAAAATAGGACTAGATGAATACTTAACATTATATATTCTAAGAATCCAGCATTTTAATTAATGCAGAAATACAAACAGCATCCCTAGTAACATCAGAAACAAAAAAAGATGCTCTCGATGTCCACCACAGTTTTATAATTAGCCAATGCAATTAGATAAAACAAGTAGATGCATAAGAATTAGGAAAGAAGAATCAAAACTATGTCTATTTGAAGATGGTATGATAGGATACCTGGAAAACTTCAGAGAATTAATAATAAACAAATTCAAAAAAGAAAGCAAGACAGCAGGATGTAAAATTACAGTTGACCCTTGACAACATGGGTTTGATCTGCATGGGTCCACTTATACATGGATGTTTTTTGATAAACATTACAGTACTATAAATGCAATTTTTATTCCTTATGATATTCTTGGTAACATTTTCTTTTTCTGTAGCTTACTTTATTGAAAGAATGCAGTAAATACATATGGCATATAAAACGCATTAATCAACTGTTTACATTATTTATTGGTAAGTTTTCCAGGCAACAGGAGGCTATTAGTGGTTAAGTTTTGGGGAGTCAAAGTTACATGTGGATTTTTGACTCTGTGGGCGATAGGCATCCCTAACCTCCATGTTATTCAAGGATCAACTGTAATATGCAAAATCAAGGCCTTCAGATACATAAATAATAACCAGTTAGAAAATAAGATGGAAGAGAAGACTCTATTTACAATGGTAACAGAAAGGATAAAATATTTGAGAATACACTTAAGAACTTCAACAAAGAGATAGAAAATATTTAAAAAAAACTAGTAAGAGCTGAATAATACAATAACTGAAATGAAAAATACACTAGAGGGAGTCAACAGCAGATTAGAGGATACAGAACAGATCAGTGACCTGGAAGACAGGGTAATGGAAAGCAACCAAGCTGAAGAGCAAAAAGAAGAAAGAGTAATAAAAAATGAGAACAGGTTAAGAGAACTCTGAAACATCATCAAGCATAATAACATTTGCATGATACGGATCCCAGACGAAGAAGAGAAGGGGGAAGAAAACTTATCTGAAGAAATACTAGCTGAAAACTCCCATAATGTGGGGAAGGAAACAGACACTTAGATTCAGGAAGCACAGAGAGCCCCTAACAAGTTGAATTCAAGGAGGCCCACAACAAGACATATAATAATTAAAGTGGCAAAAAGTAATGATAAAGACAGTATCTTAAAAGCAGCAAAAAAAAAAAAAAAAAGAAGAAGAAAAGACAACACAAGAAAAGAAAAGAAAAGAAAAGAAAAAAGTTACATACAAGGGAAACCCCATAAGGCTATCAACTGATTTTTCAGCAAAAATTTTAGGCCAGAAAGGAGTGGCATGATATATTCAAAGTGCTGACAAGAAAAAAATCTACAACCATGTATACTCTACCTAGAAAGTTTATCATACAGAATTGAAGGAGAGATAGTTTTACAGACAGGCAAAAGTTAAAGGAGTTCATCACCACTAAACCAGCCTTATAAGAAATGTTAAGGGGAATTCTTTAAGTGAAAAGAAAAGTCTGTAACTAGAAGAAAATTATGAAAGGTAAAAATTTCAGTAAAAAAGCAAAAAAATCTAGTAAAGGTAGATTAATTACTTACAAAGCCAGTATGGAAGTTAAAAAAAAAGTACAAAAATAAATCGTATCTACAAAAATTTGTCAAGGTATACACAAAATAAAAATATGTGAACTGTGATATCATATATATAAAATGTGTAGGAGAATAAAAATTTAGGGCTTTTAGAATGTATTTGCACTTAAGTGACCATCAACTTAATATAAACTGCTATATATAGCAAATGTTATCTATGAACCTAACAGTAACTACAAATCAAAAACCTATAATACATATACACAAAATGAAGAAAAAAGAATCTAAGCATAACACTGAAGAAAGCCATCACACCACAGAGAAAGAGCAAGAGAAGGAACAGAGAAAAATTACAGCCAGAAAACAATGAAAAAAATGTCATCGAGTACATGCCTATTACTTAAATGTAAATGAACTAAATGCTCCAATCAAAAGACACAGGGTAACTAAATGGATCAAAAAAACAAGACCCTTCCATATCCTGCCTACAAGAGACTCACTTCAGATCTAAATGTAGGTATAGCCTGAAAATGAAAAGGATGGAAAAAGACATTCCATGCAAATGAAAGTTTAAAAAAAAAAAATCCAGGGTAGCAGTACTTTTATCAGACAAAATAGACTTTATTTAAAAAAAAAAAATTGGGGGGCGCCTGGGTGGCTCAGTCGGTTAAGCGTCTGACTTCGGCTCAGGTCATATCTCACGGTCCGTGGGTTCGAGCCCTGCGTCGGGCTCTGTGCTGACAGCTCAGAGCCTGGAGCCTGCTTCCGATTCTGTGTCTCCCTCTTTCTCTGACCCTCCCCTGTTTATGCTCTCTCTCTGTCTCAAAAATAAATAAATGTTAAAAAAAAAAATTTTTTTTAAATTTTTTTAATGTTTATTTATTTTTGAGAGGGAGAGAGAGGGAGGGAGGGAGAGAGAGAGAGAGAGAGAGAGAGAGAGACAGACAGACAGAGCATGAGTGGGGTAGGGGCAGAGAGAGAAGGAGACACAGAATCCTAAGCAGGCTCCAGGCTCTGAGCTGTCAGCACAGAGCCCGACGCGGGGCTTGAACTCACAGACTGAGAGATCATGACCTGAGCCGAAGTCGAATGCTCAACCGACTGAGCCACCCTGGCGCCCCAGACAAAATAGACTTTAAAAGAAACACTGTAGGGGCACCTGGGTGGCTCAGTTGGTTGAGTGTCCGACTTCGGCTCAGGTCATGATCTCACAGCTCATGAGTTGGAGCCCTATGTCAGGCTCTGTGCTGACAGCTCGGAGCCTGGAGCCTGCTTCAGATTCTGTGTCTCCCTCTCTCTCTGACCCTCCCCTGCTTGAGCTCTCTCTCTCTTTTAAAAATAAATAAACATTTAAAAATATATACATTAAAAAAATAAATAAATAAAAGAAACACTGTAGAAAGTGACAAAGAAGGGCATCATATGACATAATGATAAAGGGGTCAATCCAACAAGAGGATATAACAATTGTAAATATCTATGCACCCAACACAGCAGCACCTAAATACACAAAGTAAATTATTAACAGACATAAAGGGAGAAATTGACAGTATTACAATAACAGTGGGTAACTTTAACATCCAACTTATATCAACAGATAGATTATCTAGATAGAAAATCAACAGACAATGGCTTTGAATGCCACATTAGATCACATGAACTCAACAAATATATACAGAACATTCCACCCCAAAACAGCAAAATACACATTCTTTTCAAATGCACATGAAACAATCTCCAGGACAGATCACATGTTAGGCCACAAAACAAGTCTCAATAAATTTAATAAGACTGAAATCGTATCAAGCATCTTTTCTGACCACAATGATATAAAACTAAAAAACAATTGCAAGAAAAAAACTAGAAAAAAACACAAATACATGGAAGCTAAACAACATGCTACAGACAAGACAACCAATGGGTCAACAAATAAATCAAAGAGACAATAAAAAAAATACACAGAGACAAATAAAAACAAAAACACGACAGTACAAAATCTTTGGAATACAACAAGAACAGTTCTAAAGGGGAAGTCTAAAGGGATGTCTGGGTGGCTCAGTTGGTTGAGTGTCCAACTCTTGATTTTGGCTCAGGTCATGATCCCAGGGCCGCAGGATAGAGACCCATGCTGGGTTCTGTGCTGAGCATAGAGCCTGCTTAAGATTCTCATTCTCTCTCTGTTTCCCCCTCTCTCCCATTTGCTTGTTCTAAGATAAAGAAAGAAAATAAAACAAAATGTGAAAATAAAATAAAATGTCTGTGTTATAGCAACACAGACCTACTGCAAGAAACAAGAAAAATCTTGAGAAAGCCAACCTTACATCTAAAGGAACTTAGAAAAAGAACAAAGTCCAAAGTTAGTAGAATAAAGGAAATAAAGATTGGAGCAGAAATACATGAAACGTAAAACTAAAAAAAAAAGAATCAATGAAACTACTTCTTTAAAAGCTTAAACAAAATTGATAAGCCTTTAGCCAGACTCATCAAGAAAAAAAGAGAGAGGACTCAAATAAACATAATCAGAAAAGAAGGAGGAGAAATAACAACTGACACCAAACAAATACAAAGAATTATAAGAGAATATTATAAAAAATTACATGCCAACAAATTGGACAACTTAGAAGAAATGGATAAATTCCTACAAATACACAATCTTCCAAAAATGAATCACAATAAAAAATTTGAACAAATTACTAGCAACAAATTGAATTGATAATAAAAAACTCCCAACAAACAAAAGTCCAGGGCCACATGTCTTCACAGGCAAATTCTACCAAACATTTAAAGAATACCTACTCTTCTCAAACTACTAAAAAAAAAAAAAAAAAAAAAAAAAAAATAGAAGAGGAAGGAACACTTCCAAATTTATTCTACAAGGCCAGAATTACCCTGATACCAAAGCCAGACAAAGGCAATACAAAACCAAAACCAAATCAAACCAAACCAAAACTGCAGGCCAATATCCCTGATGAACACAGATACAAAAATCTTCAACAAACTATTAGTAATTAGCTAATTAGCAAACCAAATTCAATAATACATTAAAAGGATCATTCACCAAGATCAGATGGGATTTGTTTCAGTGATGCAAGGGGGTTCAACATTCTCAAATCAATCAATGTGATACATTACATTAACAAGAGAAGGGATAAAAACCATATGACCATCTCAAGAGATGCAGAGAAAGCATTTGACAAAATAAAACATCCATTCAAGATAAAAACTCTGAACAAAGTGGTTTTAGAAGGAACATATCTCAACATAATAAAGCCCATATAGGAAAAACACAACTAACATCACACTCAATGGTGAAAAATAAAAGCTTTTCTTTTAAAATCAGGAACTAGACAAGGATGTCCACTGTTACCAATTTTATTCAACACGTATTTGAAGTCCTAGCTGCAGCAATCAGACAAGAAAAAAACAAATAAATAAATAAAAGTTATCCAAATTGGAAAAGACAAAGTAAAATTGTCACTATTTGCAGATGACATGATACTACATATAGAAAACACTAAAGATTATACCAAATAAAAAAAAAAAAAAAAAAAACCTATTAGGGTAAATGAATTCAATAAAATTGTAGGATACTAAATTAATACACAGAAATCCGTTGTGTTTCTATTCTCTAATAATGAAGTATCAAAATAAAGAAATTAAGAAAATAATCCCATTTATAACTATACCAATAAGAATAAAATACCTAGGAATAAATTTCATCAAGGAGATGAAAGGCCTATACTATGAAAACACTGATGAAAGAAACTGAAGGTGATACAGACAAATGGAAAAATATACCATGTTCATTGATTGGGAGAACTAATATTGTTAAAATGTCCATACTACCCAAAGCAATCTAAAGATGGTATGCAATCCCTATCAGAATACCAAGAGTATTTTTCATAAAACTAGAACAAATAATCCTAAAATTTGTATGGAACCACAAAAGAACTTGAATAGCCAAAGCAATCTTGAGAAAAAACAAAGCTGGAGGGATCACAATCTCAGATTTCAAGATAATACCACAAAGCTATGATAATCAAAACAGTATGGTACTGACACAAAAATATAAACATCTAAATAAATGGAACAGGACAGGGAACTCACAAATAAACCCATGCTTGTATAGTCCATTTTTTTTTAATTTTTTAAATATTTTTTTAATGTTTATTTATTTTTGAGATAGAGAGAGGCAGAGCATGAATGGGGGAGGGTCAGAGAGAGAGGGAGACACAGAATCGGAAGCAGGCTCCAGGCTCTGGGCCATCATCAGCCCAGAGCCTGACGCGGGGCTCGAACTCATGGACTGTGAGATCGTGACCTGAGCTGAAGTCGGACGCTTAACCGACTGAGCCACCCAGGCGCCCCTATAGTCCATTAATCTATGACAAAGGAGGCAAGATTATACAATGAGAAAAAGACAGTCTCATTAATAACTGGTATAAAGAAAAATGAACAGCTACAATCAAAGGAATGAAACTGAACCACTTTTTTTACACCATACTCCCCCAAAACCCCAAATGGATTAAAGGCCTAAATGTCAGACCTGAAACCATAAAACTCCTAAAATAAAACATAGGCAGTAATCTCTTGAACATTGACCTTAGCCACATATTTATGGATATGTCTCCTTAAGCAAGGGAAATAAAAGCAAAAATAAACTATTGGGAATTAACCAAAATACAAAGCTCTTGTGTGTCAAAGGAAACCATCAACAAAACAAAAAAGCAACCTACTGAATGGGAGATTATATTTGCAAATGATATATCCAAAATATATAAAGAACTTACAGAACTCAACACCAAAAAAAAAACCCCAAACACTCCAATTAAAAAAATGGGCAGAGGATCTGAACATTTTTCTAAAAAGGATATACAGATGGCCAACAGACACATGAAAAGATGCCCAACATCACTAATCATCAGGGGAAATGCAAACCAAAACCACAATGAAATATCACCCCACACCAGTCCAAATGGCTAATATCAAAGACAAGAGATAACAAGTGTTGGCAAAGATGTGGAGAAAAGGGACCCCAGTTTGCACTTTTGGTGGGAATGTAGATTGGTGCAACTGCTGTGGAAAACAGTATGAAGCCTCCTCAAAAAATAAAAAATAGAAATATCAGGAGCACTTGGCTGTCTCAGTCAGAAAAGCATACAACTCTTGATCTCAGGGTCGTGAGTTCAAGCCCCATGTTGGGTGTAGAGATTACTTAAATAAATAAAACTAAAACAAACAAACAAACAAACAAAAAACACACATGGTCCAGGAATTCCATTACTGGGTATCTACCCCAAAAGAGCAAAACACTAATTTGAAAAGATATATGCAGCTCTATGTTTATTGCAGCATTATTTGTAATGGCCCAAATATGGAAGCAACCCAAGTGTCCACTGATGGATAAATGGATAAAGATGTGGTATATACACACAATAAAATATTACTCAGCCATAAAAACAAATGAAATCTTGCCATTTGCAACAGCATGGATAGACCTAGAGGGTATTATTCTAAGTGAAATAAGTTAGAAAAAAACAAACACCATTATGATTTCACTTACATGTGGAATTTAAGAAACAAAACATATGAACAAAAAAATAGACTCTTAAATACAGACAATAAACTGGTTGTTGCCAGATGGGAGGTGGGTAGGGGGCATGGACAAAACAGGTGAAAAGGATTAAGAGGTACAAACTTCCAATTATAAAATAAGTCATGGAGATGAAAAGTATAGCATAGGGGATAAATTTAATAATATTGTAATAATGTTGCATGGTGACAGATGATGACTGCATTTATCATAGTGAGCACTGAGTAATGTACATAATTGTCAAATTGCTATTTTGTACACCTGAAACTAATATAACATTGTATGTTAACTCTATTCCAATTAAGAAAACCAAAAAAAAACTGTACCTGGAAAAAAAAAAAAAAAAGAATACACTTAAGAGACGTGACAAATCTATGTGAAGGAAATGATGCCATCGTTGGAAACACACAAAGGTACCCTTGAACAAATGGAAACGTATCTCTTGTTCTTGGTTCTTGAATAGGATGCTTCATCATTATCAAGATATTAAATCTCCCTATGTTAATTTATAAATTTAATACAAGCTAATTTAAAAAAATAGCACCAGGATTTTTTGTTCTGGAATGTGAAAAGTTGAAACTAAAGTTTGATCTTAGGTCAGTTTATCAACATGAAATAAAACTAACTTAGAGAAGAAAGCTATCTGCTGGCATTCCTCTAAGAAGAGAACTTATTACAATTGAGCCAGTCCTACTCACCTCTAGCTGATTCTCTACCATGTGGAATGAGGATTTAGGATTGCTAAATCATCTAGTCTCCAAAATAAACTGAAAATCTCAATTTGCATGTGACATTTTACATGTGAACGTGTTAGCAACTAATTAAAAAAAAATGGCAGTTTAGGCAAAATAAAATCCACCTTGGGGCACCTGGGTGGCTCAGTCGGTTAAGCAGCTGGCTTCGGTTCAGGTCATGATCTCATGGCTCATGAGTTCGAGTCCCGCATCAGGCTCTGTGCTGAAAGCTCAGAGCCTGGAGCCTGCTTTAGATTCTGTCTCCCTCTCTTTCTGCCCCTCCCCCCTCCTCACGCTCTGTCTCTCCATCTCTCTCTCAAAAATAAATAAACATTAAAAAAATACATATTTAAAATAAAATCCACCTTGCAGACCATATGTAGCCCACAGGCTGTCCGTTTTTGAACTTTTGGATCTAACTGTTCTGTAAAGGTTCAGACAGTAAATAATTTTAGGCTTTCCACACCATAAACACCCTCTATTGCATATTCATGTCCATTTTTACATCATTAAAAAATGTAAAAGGACATCCTTAGCTCAAGGGCTGTAAAAAGCAGGCCTTGGATTTGGCTCTTGGGGTGGTAGCTTGCCCATCTTGGTTACTAGAGATCATTAGCTTTGAGATTCAACAAATACTTCCAAAGACAGCCATGTTATCTGACTTCTATCTCTCACAAATAATTTTTTAAATTAAGCTGGCATAAGTATAATATATTTAAAATTCACTGCAGTGGGACATTTTATAATGCAATACATTTTCCTCCTGGTATACGGAAAATATTCAGGAAGCACACATCCTGAAAAGGAGTGTATGCATGATTTTAAGATACATTCCTACCATCTGTTACATTTTAACTGCTCTTACAAATGAAGCCATATTGCTTGAAAAATGTTCCCTATTTTACTCCAATCATGTTCTCAAAAACAGTATTATCAGGTTTACAATTTAGACTTTTCTGTTCAAGCACTATAAGGGTGGTTCTTCTTGGCTGGCTGGCAGCTGTACTCATTTCCTTTTTAATCCCTTAAAAAGAAGCATGTTTGATAAAGTTGGATAATAGCGTCTCTTTCTCAGATAGGCCAGGAACCTTATAATCCTATTAGACTAATGATGTGGCAAACATCAGAGGAAAAGTCACAGCCAATTCATCCTAACAGATCACTTTGGTACTGAACCAACTTCAGAAGGGACATCAGTGATATGATCTGACCCTGAACAACTGTGAAACTTGTTAGGAGACTATAAAATCTCTTTCCTAGAATTCTTTAAAAATAGGATAGTGAGACTTAAAAAATAACTACATGTGAAGATTGAGAAGATAGGGTATCAGCTCTCAAATACGTTTTATGTAAAAAAAAATTTTTTTTAATGTTTTATTTATTTTTGAGACAGAGAAAGATAGAGTATGAGCAGAAGAGGGGCAGAAGAATCTGACAGAGAATCCAAAGCAGGCTGCAGGCTCTGAGCTGTCAGGACAGAGCCCGACTTGGGGCTGGAACTCACAAACTGCGAGATCATGACCAGAGCCAAAGTCGGATGCTTAACCTACTGAGCCACCCAGGTGCCCCTCTCAAATACCTTTTAAACTTCACAATTCATTGAAAAGATATTGGGAGTATCAGTCATAGCATTATTTACCAAATCAAATTTGATCCTGGATCACTACTGATTTGACTCTAGTTCTACCCCGGTTGTACTCAGTCTTTTTACATCAATAACCAAACCAACCCAGGACTAAGGATTTCCTAGAGCTTGGCTGAACCAATGTCCCTATGCTTCTTAATTAGTATCTCTAATTTTAGGGAAGAACAAACTTAAAAGTAGCTTGTAAAAATTAAGGACAGGGGTGTGCTAGAGTAGGCAAGCTAATTGTTAAGCAACAGTGAGGATCTGTTAAACACAGCTATCACTAAAGGTTAAATTACATAAACTATGATGAACCATAACATATTAAAAACAATGATGTTGAAGTTAAAAACTTATCACTCCCTCATTATTTTCCATTTTACCCTTATCTGTATTCTTTTTCTTTTTTAATGTTTATTTATATTTGAGAGAGAGAGACAGAGTGTGAACGAGGGAGGGGCAAAGAGAGAGGGAGACAGAATCCAAAGCAGGTTCCAGGCTCTGAGCTGTCAGCACAGAGCCCGATGCGGGGCTTGAACCCACAAACTGTGAGATTGTAACCAGAGTCCAAGTCAGACACTTAACCGACTGAGCCACCCAGGCACCCCATACCCTTATCTGTACTCTTGACATTATTTACATTTATTATATTTACATGGTAGAAATACTATGTAATGGTGTGCTATCGAGAATTTTCTCCAAACTATGCATTGTCATCATGTTGGTAATCTGAAATTGACTGTACTGGGAGTATTTATACCACACAAATAGGCAAATAATATAAATCAATCCCAATCCCATTTCCCAAAGAGTCAGTTTAGTTATAAACATTTAAAAGCACACTACTGGCTTGGAGGGCAGCAGTCTCTGGTTGGCTCATGTACAGATTCCATCTCAATCCTTCTTGTGCTAACACCATAAAATAGACCCAAAAACAAAAATAAAGAAAGAAAAAGAAAAAAAGAAAATAAAAGAGTTGCTGAGCAGAATACTCATTTTTCTCAAGTGCCATGAAGCACTGTCCAGGATACATCATATACGAGGCTACAAAACAAGTCTCAATGAGTTTAAAAAGAATGAAATCATAGCAAGCATCTTTTCTGACCATGATGATTTAAACCTAGAAATCAATTACAAGAAGAAAACTGGAAAAATCACAAATATATGGAGATTAAACATGCTACTGAACAGCCAATGGGACAACAAAGAAATCAAAGAAATTAAAAAATACATGGAAACAAATAAAAAAGGAAACACAACATACTAAAATCTATGGGATGCAGCAATAGTAGCTCTAGCAGGGAAGTTTATAGCATACAGGCCTACCTATAGAAACAGGAACAATCTCAAATAAAACATCTACCTTTATACCTACAGGAATTAGAAAAAGAATATAGTCCAAAGTTAGCTGAAGGAAATAATATAGATCAGAGCAAAAATAAATGAAACAGAGACTAGAAAAGACAATAGAAAAGATCAATGAAACTAAGAACTGGTTCTTTGAAAAGATAAAATTGACAAACCCTTCACTAGACTCATCAAAAAATTAGAGAGGGTCAGGGCACCTGGCGGGCTCAGTCAGTAGAGCATGCGACTCTTGATCTTGAGATTGTAAATTCGAGTCCCACGTTGGGTGTAGAGAGTACTTAAAAAAAAAAACTCTTTAAACAAATAAGAGAGGGCTCAAATAAATAAGAAATGAAAAAGGAGAAATTACTACTGATGCCACAGAAATACAATGGATCATATAAGAGACTATTATAAACAATTATACACCCACCAAGTGGACAACTTAGAAGAAATGGATAAATTTCTAAAAACATACAATCTTCAAAGATGGAATCAGGAAGAAATAAAAAATCTGAACAGACTGATAACTAGTAAGAACATAGAATCAGTAATAAAAACCCCCCAATGAACAAAAGTCTAGGACCAGACATCTTCACCGGTGAATTCTACCAAACATTCAAAGCTTTGAGACATATCCTTCTCAGACTCTTTCAAAGAACAAACAAACAAAAATGAGTTTCCTAAACTCATTTTATGAAACCAGCGTAACAAAACCAGACAAGGACGGACACACACACACACACACACACACTACAGGCCAATACCCTTGATGGACCTAGATGCAAAATCCTCAACAAAATATAGGAAAGTGAATTCAACAACCCATTAAAAAGATCATACACTAGGGTGCCTGGGTGGTTCAATCAGTTGAGTGTCCAACTCTTGATTTTGGCTCAGGTCATTATCCCAGGATCAAGTGTGGAGCCTGCTTAAGATTCATTCTCTCTCTCTCTCTCTCTCTCTCTCTCTCTCTCTCTCTCTCTCTCCCTCTGCTCCTCTCCCCCACTCAGTCTCTCTTTCTCTAAAAGTAAAAGTAATAATTAAAAAAAAAAAAAGAAGAAGAAAAAGATCATACACCATGACCAAGTGAGATTTATTCCAGGGATAAAAGAATGGTTTCACATTTGCAAATCAGTGTGACATACCACATTAACAAAATGAAAACCAAAAATTATATGCTCATTTCAACAGATGCAGAAAAAGCATTTGACAAAATTCAACGTCTATTTATGATACAAACTCTTGACAAAGTGGATATAAACAGAACATAACTCATCATAATAAAGGCCATATGTGATAAGTGCATAGCTAACATCACACTCAACAGCAAAAAAGCTGAAAGTTTTTCCCATAAGATCAAGAGCAAAACAAGGATGCCCACTCTCACTACTTTTATTCAATACAGTATTGGAAGTCCTGACCAGAGCAATTAGGCAGGAAAAAGAAATAAAAGGCACTCAAATTTATTTATTTATTTATTTATTTTTTAACGTTTATTTATTTTTGAGACAGAGAGAGACAGAGCATGAACGGGGGAGGAGCAGAGAGAGAGGGAGACACAGAATCGGAAGCAGGCTCCAGGCTCTGGGCCATCAGCCCAGAGCCCGACGCGGGGCTCGAACTCACAGACCATGAGATGGTGACCTGAGCTGAAGTCGGACACTCAACCGACTGAGCCACCCAGGCGCCCCAAGGCACTCAAATTTAGAAAGGAAGAAGTAAAACTATCACTATTTGTGGACATGATTTTATATACAGAAAGCCCTAAAAACTCCACCAAAAAACTATTACAGTAAACAAATTCAGTAAAGTTGCAGGGTACATAATAAACAAAAACCTTTTATGTCTTTATAATCTAACAACTAACAGAAAAAGCCCAAATAGGCAAAGCAATCTTGAGAAAGAACAAAGCTGAAGGTATGATATTTCCCAGTTTCAAACTATACTAATCAAAACAGTATGGTATTGGCATAAGAATAGACACAAAAATCAATGGAACAGAATAGAGAGCCCAGAAAGAAACCCAAGCATATATGCTCGGTTTATGACAAAGGAGGCAAGAATATACAATGGGGGTAAGGGTAGTCTCTTTAATAAATGGTGATGGGAAAACTGGACAGCCACATGCAAAAAAATGAAACTGGACCACTATCTTACACCATACACAAAAATTAACTCAAAATGGATTAAATACTTGAATACAAGACCAGAAGCTATAAAACTCCTACAAAAAAACATAGGCAGTAAGCTCTGTGACGCTGCTCTTGGGGATATTGTGTTTGGATACAATTCCAAAGGCAATTGTTGCTCCAAAGGCAACAAAAACAAAAATAAAACAACGGGACTATATCAGACTAAAAAGCTTCTGTACAGTGAAACAAACTGTCAACAAAGTTAAAAGGCAACCTACTGAATGGGAGAAGACATTTGTCAATCATATATCTAATAGGAGTTAATATCCAAAATACAAAGAACTCGTACAGCTCAATACCAACAAAAAATAAAAATAATCCAATTAGAAAATGAACAGGATCTGAATATACATTTCTCCAAAGAAGACATGCAGATGACCAACGACAGGTGAGCAAATGCTCAACATCACTAATCACAATGAGATATCACCTCACACCTGTCAGATTTGCTATTATCAAAAGAACAAGAAATAACGAGTGTTGGTCAGAAGGTGGAAAAAACGAAGCTTCACATACTGTTGGTAGAAGTGTAAATTTGTGCAACCACTATGGAAGACAGTATGGAGGTTCTTAAAAAAGTTAAAAATAGAACTAACATATGATCCAACATTTCCACTTCTGGGCAATTATCCAAAGAAAAGGAAAACAGTAACTTGATATGTATCCCTATGTTTTTTGCAGCATTACGTATAATAGCGAAGACATGGAAATAACCTAAGTCCATCCACAGATGAATAGACAAAGACGTGGGAGGGGCACCTGGATGGCTCGGTCAGTTAAGAGTCTGACTTAGGCTCAGATCATGATCACATGGTTCGTGAGTTCAAGCCCTACATTGGGCTCTATGCTGACACTCAGAGCCTGGAGCTTGCTTCAGATTCTGTGCCTCCCTCTCTTTCTAAAAATAAAGAAACATTAAAAAAAATTAAAAAAAAAAGATGTGGTACGTGCATGCGCAAACACATGCACACACACAACAGAATACTGCTCAAAGAAAAGAATGAAATCTTGCCATTTGCAACAATATAGATGGACCTAGAGGGTATTGTGCTAAAGTGAAATAAGTCAGGCAGAAAGACAAATACCACATGATTTCACTTATATGTGGAATCTAAAAAATAAAACAAGCAAACAGAACAAAACTAAACTCATAAAGAGAATACATTGGTGGTTGCCAGAGGGGAGTGTGCGTGTGGGTGGTGAGATGTTGGAGGAGGATCAAGGGGTACAAACTTCCAGTTATAAAAATAAATAGAGCACTGGGGTGGCTCAGTCGCTCAAGAGGCTGACTCTCGGTTTCTGCTGAGGTCATGGTTCGTGGGTTCCAGCCCCACATCTGGTTCCACAGTGACAGCATAGAGCCTACTTGGGATTCTCTTTCTCTCACCCTCCCTCTTTTGCTGCCCCTTCCCCACTTGCACTCCCTCTCAAAATAAACAAACATTTAGAAAATAAGTCAGAGAGATGTAATGTACAGCATGGTGACTATAGTCAATAATGTATTGCAAATGTGAAAGTTGCTAAGAGTAAATCTTAAAAGTTCTCATCACAAGAAAAAAAATTGTGTAATTTTATATGGTGACAGATGGTAACTAGATATACTATGGTGATCATTTTGCAAAGTATACAAATATCCAATCATTATATTATACACCTGAAACTAATATAATGTATGTTAATTATACTTCAATTTTTAAAGTGCCTCCAAAAAGGTGCCTAAATATTTATAAAATAAAATCTTTTAGGGATCACTAGAAATGCCGTCCTTTTTGAACATACATCCCTTCTCTTTAAACAAAGAATTATATTTTCTAATAAATAGCAAATGGTGAGAAATTTTGGAATTTCCACAATTAGTGTTTTGGGGAAAGACTTATGATGGGTTATTTTATTTTTTGTCCTTTGTCTCTTATATCAAATACTTTCTTCTGTGAAAAGAGCTGTTGCCCAAAGGCAACATAAAAGTAGCCTTGAGAACAAAGATAGACCAATTTGCTCCCGCCCACCTCCAGGAAGTAATTAAGAAGGCCCAGAGTAACTCTATGCAATACAAAGGCCAGATTCACCAACAAATGGTTCGGATGCTATTTGGGTCATTTCAGATATATGGAGTATCTCATTCGAGTTACTTCAAAGAACATCAAAATTAGTATGAAAAAAAATTAAGGCATGTGTGTAAAGAGCATTGCACACATTAGTTTTGTTTTTTTCTGTAAGTTTTTCTTGGAGTGCTACAAATACTTTAAATACCCAAGCGGAATTGGAAAAAAATTATATACAAAGGACAGACATTGTTTTTAATTTACTCTTTTTTAGGTAGTTGAAAGACAAAAATCCCTGAATGCCAGTTGGTGATGTGTGCCATACTAATACTACTATATCATCCAATTAAAAAGTGCATTAATCAGGACAAAGGGCCAGGTGTTTGTTCTTTACAGTAAAAGGACATCAAAAAGTCAAAAGAAAGTAGTTTTCAGGACTGAGGAATTACTACCTAACTCTAAACTTGAATATACCAACATTCTGCATTTTATTCTATAGGAAATTTGCAAATATGATGCAGTATACTGAGACTCACACTGAAAATCAATCACATGCATTTTCCACCAAGTAATGAAAAATAGTAAACCACTCATTAAAGTTTTAAAGGTTATTTCCAAGCATTAATGTGTCCATGTATGTCGGTGGTAGAACCTTCAAAGGTACCCTTAGTTGTCAATATTTAATATTTGAATGAAATTTAAAAATGTTGTCATGTCATGATGTATTTGATCTCTAAAAAAATCATCTGTAAACCCAACTTAAGTGGATGATTTTGTTTGCACAAACCTACTTTGATGACCACTTGGGAATATGGTTATAATTGTGCTTTTGATAGATCAAAAAGAGTGAAAAACATCTCCACATTATACTTTATTTAAAATCAACAAAATGATCAACACAGTTATAGGTAAATGGCAATTCAGTACATTTAGTTGGATAATATTTTTAAAAGTCACATATTCACAAGTACACAGATCCTTTCCCAACATCGAACATTTTAGTCTATGTAGTCAAAGTCTTCTGGAATTCCAAAATTTTTATCAATTTTATTTTCTTCCAAACCAAATTTTCTTTTCGCCCAAGATTTTATTGCAAATATATTATCTATAAAGAAAATCGAGAAATACTTTTAAGAATTGAAAACACAATCATAAAACATTTCAAATATAATTATATTCTTTTTTGTTACTTCTATTACTTTCAGAAGTATCAACATAAGAATTTTGCTGTACTTTCAAAAGTCATGGCAATTAATTTCAGAAGAAAATAATTAGTATTTTAAGTAACCAAATCGCATATTTAAACATTCAGCAAGTTAGTTGCCAGCAAAAAGACTACCTGCATTAAGAATAATCCAAAAACAGGGAAAGGCTAACAATGGTGTCTCTTCCACATTTCCACAGCACAGGCTGGGACTCTGTTACCTTGGGAATTACAGTTGCTCCTGTTCCCAGAGGGTACACATTCTCTCCAGACCTTTTTCCCTTCCCCACAAATAATAATGGTTTCCAGATAATCAGTCCAGCGTGAGGGAGAATGGGTGAAGAGAACAGAAGGTAGTTTGCCTATTTTTAGACGAAGGTAGGAATAGATGTAGCCTTATTGTCCTCTAGGTGGGATTTAAATGCATTTTGCCGCTAGAAAAAAAGTGTTATATTTACTTAAAAGAATTTATCCCAAGGAAACAAAATAAATTGTGTACAAAGATTTATGGTTAATCTTTACAGCAGTGTAATAAAAGAAAGCATAAAAGCAATCTAAATATCTAAACTTTTGGAAGGGCATCTCCGCTCAGGCAGTGAGGGAAGCAGGGTAATACCAACAGGCTCACAGTGCCTGCACTTGGAGAACGGGGTGACTGTGAGGTTTCTGTGTGTTTTTTTCACACATTTTCTCTAACGTATACACACCACCTTTACAATGAACATGTTTTATAAAGAAATGATGGTGCGAAGTTTTCTGGTTCAGAATATTTGACAAAATGTTAAGTGCTGTATTGATAGTGATAATGAAGGGTTAGAAGAGGTTCCTCTGGAGTGTCACAGGCTGAATTGTGTCACCTCCTCCAAATTCATATTCAAATTAATTGTAGTCCTAGAATCCAGTACCTAAGAATAGAACCTGGGTCTTCAAAGAGATGATTAAGTTAAAACGAGCTTGTTAAGGTGGGCCCTAATCCAATCTGCTCGGTGTCCTGATGAGAAAAGGAAATGTAGATACACTGATATCATGAGTATGCACAGCAAAGACCATGTGAAGACACAGGAAGATGGCCACCTACAAGCCAAAGACACCTCGGAAGAAATCAAACCAGCTAACACCTTGATTTTGGCCTTCCAGCCTCCACAAGTGTGACAAAATAAATTTCATTTGTTTAAGCCACCCAGCCTGAAGCACAGGCTCACCTCATTTTATTGTACTTTGCAGACAGTGCGTTTTTTACATACTGAAGGTGTGTGGCAACTGTATGTTAGCAAGTCTATGAGCACCATTCTTCCAACAGCATTTGCTCACTTCAGATATTTATTATGTCACATTTTGGCTAATTTTCACATACTTGAAACTTTTTCATTAGTATTATTATATTTGTTATGGTGATCTGTGAGAACTGATCTTTGATGTTACTATTGTAATTGCTTTGGGGTGCCACAAACTGTACCCATATGAGACAGCGAAATTAAATATTTTGTATGTTCTGATGGTCCCACCAACTGGCTGTTCCCCCATCTCTCTCCTCTCCTCAGACCTCCCTATTTTTCTGACATACATTACTGAAATTAGGCCAATGAATAAACCCTACAATGTCATCTAAGTGTTCAAGTGAAAGGAAGGGTTGCACATCCCTCATTTTAAATCAAAAGCTGGAAATGATTAAGTTTCGTGAGGAAGGGGTGTCAAAAGCCAAAAACAGGCTGAAAACTCGGCCCCTTGTGCCAGACAGCCAAGTCGTGAGTGCAAAGAGTTCTTGAAAGAAATTATAACTGCTACTCTGATGAACACACAAATGATTAAGAAAGTGAAACAGCTTCATTGCTGATGTGGAGAAAGTGTGAATGGTCTGGACAGAAGGTCAAAAAAAGCCACAACATTCCCTTTAAGCCAGAGCCTAAGCCAGAGCAAGGCCCTAACTCTCCTCATTCCTGTGAAGGCTGAGAGAGGTGAGGAAGTTGCAGCAAGAGTTTGAAGGTAGCAGAGGTTGGTTCATGAGGCTTAAGGAAAGAAGCCATCTCCATCACATGAAAGTGCAAGAGGAAGCAGCAAGTGTTGATACAGAAGCTGCAGCAAGTTACCCAGGAGATCCAGCTAAGATAATTCATGAAGGTGGCGACACCTTCAATGTAGACCAAACAGCCTTCTACTGAAAGAAGATGCCATCTGGGACTTCCGTAGCTAGAGAGGAGAAGTCAGTGCCTGGGTTCAAAGCTTCAAAGAACAGGATAACTCTCTTGCTGGGGGCAAATGCAGCTGGTGACTTTAAGCTGAAGTCTGTGCTCATTTACCATTCCCCTAATCCTAGAGCCCTTAAGAACTCGGTTAAATCTACCCTGTCTGTGCTCTATAAATGAAAGAAAGTCTGGGTGACAGCAGCACATCTGTTTACAACATGGTTTGCTGAATATTTTAAGCCCGCTTTTGAGACCTACTGCACAGAATAAAGGATTCCTTTCAAAATATTACTGCTCATTGGTAACACACCTGGTCACCCAAGAACTCTGATGGAGATGTAGGAGATTAATGTTGTTTTCATACCTGCTAACACGACATCCATTATGTGGCCCATGGATCAAGGAGTAGTTTTGACTTTCAAGTCTTCTTTTTTAAGAAATACACTGCAGAAGGCTATAGCTGCCATAGACCGTCATTCCTCCGATGAATCTGAACAAAGTAAATTAAAAACCTCTGGAAAGGATTCACCATTCTAGATGCCATTAAGAACATCCATGATGCATGGAAAAAAGTCAAAATATCAACATTAACAAAAGTTTGGAAAAAGTTGGTTCCAACTCTCAAGGATGACTTTGAGAGGTTCAAGACTTCAGGGGAGGAAGTAGCTACAGATGTGGTGGGAATAGGGAGAGAATTAGAAGTAGAAGTGGAGCCTGAAGATGTGACTAAATTGCTGCGGTCTCATGATGAAACTTCAACAGATGAGGAATTACTTCTCATGGATGAGCAAAGAATGCGATTTCTTGAGATGGAATCTATTACTGGAGAAAGTGCTGTGAAGATTGTTGAAATGACCAATAAAGGATTTAGAATGTTACACAAACTTAACTGATAAAGCAGCAGCAGGGTTTGAGAGAAGGGACTCCAATTTTGAAAGAAGTTCTATTGTGGATAAAATGCTAGCAAACAGCATCACACGCTATAGGGAAATAATTCATGAAAGGAAGAGTCAATCAATGTGGCAAACTTCATTGTTGTCTTATTTTAAGAAAGTGCTGCAGCCACCCTGACCTCCAGCAGTCGCCGCCCTGATCGGTCAGCGGCCATCAGCATGGAAGCAAGCCCCTCCACCAGCAAAGATTACAACTCGCTGAAAGCTCAGATGATAGTTAGCATTTCTTAGCAATAAAATTTTTTTAAGTTTTATTTTATTTTATTTAAGAGAGAGACTGTGTGAGTGGGGAAGGGGTAGAGAGAGGGAGAGAGAGAGAATCCCAGGCAGGCTCCAGGTCACCAGCACAGAGCCTGATGCGCGGCCTGAACTCATGCAACCGCAAGATCAAGACCTGAGCCAAAACTAAGAGTCATATGCTCACCTGACTAAGCCAGCCAGGCGCCTCAGCAATAAAGTATTTTTAAAGTAAGGTAAGTACATTGTTTTTTTAGACATAATGCCATTGCACACTTAATACACGTAACTTTTGTATGTAGTGGGGGAAAAAATTCATTTGACTTACTTTGTTACACTATTCACTTCATTGCAGTATTCTGGAACCGAACCTGTAATATCTGTCAGGTATGACTATATTTTATGTTACCCTTAATAAATTAATACCTGCAGTTTGATCACCTTTAAAAATAGTGTTTTAGGAAGTTTAATTCCAAGTATCAAATAATGATAACTAAATGTTTGGAATGAAGTTTGTTTCTAAGTGAATACTACTACATCAAATAGAATAACATTAATGAAATATCCCCAATTCTTTCAATTAAAGTATAATCGAATAACAGAAATTAAAAAATGAATCTTTATGTAACAATTTAAAACTAATCTTTAGTTTTCATGAGGACCTAAGAGAGACTTCTAATAACATGAGGCACTCCAGAATGATCTGTTTAGTTTTACTAGTGTCTGCATCACCATCTATTCTTGTCAATCACAGTCAAATACTTACATGGGACCCACTGCTACATAAAACAGGGATTAAGTGTATTACAGGTACTTGATAATGTAAAGAGCCTATGCCTTCAAGCTGACACAAGATTAGAGAGAGAAAAATCAATTTATTACTAAATAATCCCAAAGTGTTATGTATGTTAAAGAGAAAAGATCAAGTATTATGTGCACAGCACCCAGAACAGGCTCCAAAAGCACAGAAAGATTTCCAGGAAATGAGAGAACAGATACAACACTGCAACTTCAAACCTGGATCAGGACAGAAAGAAAGAACTCACCACAGTAAGACTACAGGCTTTGTACGAAGGAGGTGTGGGTTCACATGAGAGCAAGAAACCATTTTATTATAAACTTCCAAAGATTACACTTGATCTTAGCCAAAAGGCGAAGAAGCAATTAAACCTCCAAAGATTAAAACAAACAAAAGAACATATAAAAGCCCAGCCACAATGCTTGATGGACCAATTCAAAAAGACTGATGAAGAACATATCTCGGGCTGCTGGATGTCTACCTTCAAGACAACGTCACCTAAAATCTTAACAACTGATTTCCTGTCAAATAATTTTCCTGTTATGTAGAAATTTTTATAAATGGATAAAAGAAAATAGGTGTGTGTATGTGTGTCTTAAAGAAAGAGCCCCAAGACTAGTAGAATTTCTGTTAATTTCTATGGTGGTATACCCAGTATATATATAGAAACAGGATGGCAATAGCATGCATGACTCTGTTTATGATCTCACAACATCTATCCCCACCGCCCCCTTTCACTAAGATGCCTCTCACACACAGTCATAACTTCAGTATGTTAATTATGAAGGTTTTATAAAATTTGTTAAATCACATTTAAAGTATATTTAATGCCATAAATCATTTAGATGTGATATTTCTATTACATTTATATCCTAAAGTAATCTCTCATTTTATAAAACTGAAATACTAAATTACTGAACAGTAAACATCCTCTATTCTAGATACATTTTAAGGACCTTTTTAGGAAAAAGGAAAACCAAACCTTAACTAATAATTACAGGACAATCTCTGGTTATAAGTATTAAAGATGTTTTCTTTTTGCTTGTTTTGAAGACAGGTTGATTTTCTGAGGTGCAAGTTGTTTTAACTCCATATTCTTATCATAACACTTTTCTGTTGGAAGGAGAAAATTGTAACTTCAGATGGAAACATGGTTCCTAACAGCTGTTTCTGCTGTGCTAAAAATATCTTCCTTCCTATATGATTTTAAAAGTTTTAGGTTCGGGTATCTGGGTGTTTCAGTCGGTTAAGCGTCTGCCTTCACCTTCGTAAAGCATCCGCCTTCAGCTCAGGTCTTGATCTCATGGTTTGTGAGTTCGAGCCCCATGTCCAGCTCTGTGCTGACAGCTCAGAGCCTGGAGCCCGCTTCAGATTCTGTGTCTCCCTCTCTCTGCTCCTCCCCTGTTCGCACTCTGTCTCTGTCTCTCTCAAAAATAAATAAACATTAAAAAAAAGTTTCAGGTTCTTTCTAAGCTAATAACGTTAGGGGAAAAAGAAGTTGTTCAAATTGTTCCTTTTTCTCATCATAACTGGAAGTTTGTGATCAAGTGGAAAATAAAAGCATTTTTTAAGAGAATGGGAAAAGGGGAGTATTTGTTCATCTCTATGTCTAATGTTGTGCTAAAGGGCTTACAAACTGTTTTTATTTAATCCTCTCAAAATGTAAAGTACATATAATCTACAATGAAGAAGCAGGTTCAGAGAAGTTCAGTAAGTCATACAGCAAAAATAAGGAACACAATCTGGATTCCTTGCAAAAGTCAAGTTCTTCCCACCATGCACACAGGCTGCATGTTCCTGCTGCTTACTGAGCTGTTTTGCTGAGAACTATTGGGAGAAATCACTTTGTGACTCTTGTCTTATTTTTAATCCACTTGCCTTTTTTTCTCACTCAAAATTTTGTATTTCTCAAATCCATATGATATCACTGTATTTATTATTTATTTATACTTACTGGACATACATTTCATTCTTCTCTTTTCTTTAATGGGAGCTTGCTGTTTTTACCCTCTTCTTTCCTTATCACTAAAGCATTACATTATTTATGAAATGTATTACTTTTGTAATAAATAAGATTGCAATTTTATTTTTGAGACAGAGAGACAGAGCATGAACAGGGGAGGGGCAGAGAGAGAGGGAGACACAGAATTGGAAGCAGGCTCCAGGCTCCGAGCCATCAGCCCAGAGCCTGACGCGGGGCTCGAACTCACAGACCGCGAGATCGTGACCTGGCTGAAGTCGGACGCTTAACCGACTGAGCCACCCAGGCGCCCCAAGATTGCAATTTTATAGGAGCCAATTACACTGATTTTATCAATCTACTTAATTCTAAAATAGACAAGGAAGAGTGCTTTAAAAAATTTTTTTTTAAATGTTTATTTATTTTCTGAGAGAGAGGGAGAGTGCAAACAGGGAATGGGCAGAGAGAGACAAAGGATCCCAAGTGGGCCCTGCGCTGACAGCAGAGAGCCCAACGTGGGGCCTGAACCCACGAACCGTGAGATCATGACCTGAGCTGAAGGCAGATGCTTAACCGACTAAGTCACCCAGATACCCCTAGGAAGAGTGATTCTTTTTTTTTATTATTATTATTAAGAAATTTTATGTTTATTTATTTTGGAGAGAGAGAGAGGGAGAGAGCATGCACGCACACACACAGGAGAGGGACCGAGAGAGAGAGAAGGAGACACAGAATCCAAAGCAGGCTCCAGGCTCTGAGCTGTCAGCACAGGGCCTGATGCAGGGCTCCAACTTGCGAACAGGTAGATTATGACTCAAGCCAAAGTCGGATGCTTAACCGACTGAGCTACCCAGGCACCCCAGGAAGAGTGATTCTGAAACATTTTGTGACATACAGAGGCCTGGACATGGAGTCAGGAAACCTAGTGCAAATCTTTGTACACCCAGTGACTAATCACCTTTGACTCAAAGCAGTCACTTTAAATTTTCTGGATCTCTGCATCAATACAATCTTACCCATACTCTCCCACAGAAACAGAATAAGCATGAGTAGTACATGTGAAGGCATTATAAACTCTTATAACAGGATGGTAAAATTCAATTACCATTACATTATAATACTGGAAAAACTTCAGTGTTAATTTGTAGACAGGTTTTAACAATACTAATCATACCTGTATATAAATGACAACAATCATTATTTATGAACTTTCTTCTAAACTTTAAGACATAGAGAAAATGCCTTATTAATTCCCATTTCTTAGAACGTCTCTAGTGTAGACCAGAGGATACATCCGTTGGCAAATGGGTTAATGAGGCATTTATATGAAAGCAGGTATACAGAGAAGATAGTATCATGTAGTGGGTTAAGAGCTCGGATTCTGGAATCAGAAAAGCTGTATTCTAATTCCTGTTCCATTGCCTAGCATCTGTGTCACTGTGGGCTTCAGTTCCATCTCTAAAATTAGGAATGATAATCCTATTTACCTCACAAGATTGTTGCAGGGAGAAAATGAGAATGCACCACAGATACTCTTTACAATGCCTGGCTTATAGTCAGCCCTCAACAAATGTTAGCTATTATTATCATTAGCAAGAAGACAAATCTTTCAGATTCCATGAAACTCTTAAAGTATCTTGCATTAATATAAGGAAGGTTAAGTGATTAGCCCAAATGGCTTATCTAGGAAAAATTACACAAAAGTTAAACTCCAAGCAATCATTGGTTTTACAAAAATATGTTGGACGTTTGAAAATGATTCATGATAAGATTTAAAAAAAATAACCTTAAGAAAACAAAATGATTGAATATATAAAAACAATACATACAGTTCTGAAAATGTCTCTTCTTGAACAGAACTAGGCACAATTGCTTCTGCATGTCATCATAGTAAGTGTGGAGAAAGTTTAACTATAGCTTATCGGTGCCATAATACATACCAGTCCATCTGTTAGCGGCTTCTTTGGCTACTTGATTTGCTTGACCTGAAAAAAAGTATATATATGTGAATCATCATCTTCATCTACTTACAGATTCATTTTTTACATGAGTAAAAGTTTATACAAATAAAACTCTATGTAAAAAGCTCAAATTGTGACAGGGGCACCTGGGTGGCGCAGTCGGTTAAGCGTCCGACTTCAGCCAGGTCACGATCTCACAGTCGTGAGTTCGAGCCCCGCGTCAGGCTCTGGGCTGATGGCTCGGAGCCTGGAGCCTGTTTCCGATTCTGTGTCTCCCTCTCTCTCTGCCCCTCCCCCGTTCATGCTCTGTCTCTCTCTGTCCAAAAAAAAAAAAAAAAAAAAGTTGGAAAAAAAAAAAAAGCTCAAATTGTGACATATCATATCCCACAAATCTGCTCAACTCCCCAAAGAAATTTTAGATAGCTGCAATTATATTAGTCATGAATAGCCATGACTGTAAACAATTAGTTTGAATCACTGGGTCATGAATGTAAACAATTTCCTTTTCATAAATGTCCATTATTATTCTACTTGTTCCTTTAACGTTTATTTATTTTTGAGACAGAGAGAGACAGAGCATGAACAGGGGAGGGGCAGAGAGAGAGGGAGACAGAATCAGAAGCAGGCTCCAGGCTCTGAGCCATCAGCCCAGAGCCCGACGCGGGGCTCGAACCCACGGACCGTGAGATCGTGACCTGAGCGGAAGTCGGACGCTTAACCGACTGAACCACCCAGGCGCCCCTCTACTTGTTCCTTTAAAGATAACATAAGTTTAAGTGAGATGTATTTCTCAGTTTACAGCATCAAGAGGATAAAATAATTTGAGTTTAACAAGAATTTTAGATTATATATATTAGATCACAATAAACCTGACCTTAAAAAAATTTAAGTCATACAGTAGCCGCAGAGGAGGAAATATTTAATTTATATTTATACATCTTGCTATTAAATGTATCTGTATCTATGTCTTTCAAGTTAATCTACACAGCACGTAACAATTCCATGATCAACTGAGCATAAATATTATTTATTATGATGACATTTATTTATTGAAAAATAATTTTTATACTACAGAACTCACCATATTAAAGCGTACAATTCAGTAGGTTTTAGAATATTCACAGGGTTGTAAAACCATCATTATTTTCCAGTTTTTTTTTATGTTTCAAGTTTTTATTTAGATTTTTAGTTAGTTAACATAAATAGTGTAATATTAGTTTCAGGAGTAGAATTTAGTGATTCATTACTTACATATAACACCCAGTGTCCGTTTTTTTTATTATAGCCATCCAAAGCATGGTGAAGTAGTATCTCATTTTGGTTTTGATTTGCATTTCCCTAATAACGAATGATGTTGAGAACCTTTTTAAATTTTTTTTTTTTTCAACGTTTCTTAATTTATTTTTGGGACAGAGAGAGACAGAGCATGAACGGGGGAGGGGCACAGAGAGAGGTAGACACAGAATCGGAAACAGGCTCCAGGCTCCGAGCCATCAGCCCAGAGCCTGACGCGGGGCTCGAACTCACGGACCGCGAGATCGTGACCTGGCTGAAGTCGGACGCTTAACCGACTGCGCCACCCAGGCGCCCTTGAGAACCTTTTTAAATGTTTATTGACCATCTGTATATTTTCCTTGAAAAAATGAATCCTTTGCCCATTTCTAATTTTTTTTTAATTGTTCAGTTGTAATTTTTTTAAAAAAATGCATATATACATTTTGGATATTGGACACTTGTCAGATACAAGATTTGTAAATATTTCTGTAGATTTTCTTTTCACCTTTTTTTAAATTTTCATTTTCATTTAAAAAAAAATTTTTTTTTTAATGTTTATTTATTTTTGAGACAGAGAGAGACAGAGCATGAATGGGGGAGGGTCAGAGAGAGGGAGACACAGAATCTGAAACCGGCTCCAGGTTCTGAGCTGTCGGCAGAGCCTGACGCGGGACTTGAACTCATGGGACCGCAAGATCATGACCTGAGCCGAAGTCGGCCGCTTAACCGACTGAGCCACCCAGGCGCCCCTCATTTTCATTTTTGAGAGAGAGAGAGAGAGAGAGAGAGAGAGAGAGAGAGAGAGAGAAAGCACATTTGGGGGAAAGACAGAGGGGGAAAAAGAATCTTAAGCAGACTCCATACCCAGTGCAGAGCCCTGGGGGTGGGGGTGGGGCTGGATCCCACAGCTCTGGAATCATGACCTGAGCCAAAATCAAGAGTCAGATGCTTAACCAAATGAGCCATCCAGGAGTCCCTCTTTAGCTTTCTTGTTAAGGTATTTTGATACACAAAAGTTGTTAATTTTGATGAAGTCAAATTGATCTATTTTTAATTTGGTTGTTTGAGCTTTGGTGCCCTGTCCAAGAAACTGCTGCCTAATCCAAGAATACAGAGATACACACTTATGTTTGCTACTAAGAGTTTTATAGTTTCTTACATTTAGGTCTTTGATCTGTTAGTTTTTGTATATGGTCTGAGATGGGAGTCCAGGTGGATTCATTTACATGTAGATAACCAGTTGTGCCTAGCACCATTAGTTGAAAACACTATTCTTTCCTGACTGAATGGTCTTGGCATCCTTGTTAAAAATCAGTTGGGTTTAGGGGCACCGGGGTGGCTCAGTCAGTTAAGCGTCCGACTTCGCCTCAGATCATGATTTCGCAGTTGGTGAGTTCGAGCGCCACATGGGGCTCTGTGCTGACAGCTCAGAGCCTGGAGCTTGCTTCAGATTCTGTCTCCCTCTCTCTCTGCCCCTCCCCTGCTCATGCTGTCTCTGTTTCAAAAAGAAATAAACAGTAAAAAAAAAAAAATTTAAACATCAGTTGGGTTAACTTCTGGACTCTCAATTCTATTAACCTCTCATTAACCAGTATGTCTCCCCCCCCCCCCCACCCAAGTAATCTAAACCCAACGTGGGGCTCAATCTCACAACTCCAAGATCAAGAGTCGCATGCTCTACTGACTGAGCCAGCCAAGTGTTCCTGCGTGTCTGTTCTTACAATAGTACCACACTCTCTTGATTATTGTAGCTTTGTAAGAAGTTTCGAAGTTGGGAAATTTGAGTCTTTCAACTTTGTTGTTCTCTTTCAAGATTTTTTTGGCTATTCTGGGTCTCCTATATTTTCATATGAATTTTATGATCAACTTACTAATTTCTACAAAAAAGCGGTTAGTATTTTGATAGGTTTTACATTAAATCTACAGAACAATTTGAGGAGTATTTCCACCTTAACAATGTTAAGTCTTACTATAAACACAGAATGTCTATTTATATAGGTCTTTAGTTTCATTCAATGTTTTGTACTTTTCAGAACAAATACTGTACTTCCTTGACTAATTCTATTCCTAAGTATTTCATTCATTTGGGTGCTATTGTAAATGAACTTTTAAAATTTTATTTTCAGATAGTTCGTTAGTATATAAGATACATGTGATTTTTGTATATTGATTTTTTGTATCCTATAGCCTGCTGACCTCACTCACTATTCAACATGGATGCTTTTATTTCTCTTTTTTGCCTAATTGGGCTGTCTTGAATTTTCAGTACAACGTTGAAAGAAGGGGTGAAAAAGGTCATCCTTGGGGAAAGCATGCAGCCTGTCACTATTCAATAGAATGTTAGCTGTAGATTTGTTGTAGATGCCCTTTTTAAATTGAGGAAGTTCACTTCTATTCCTAGTCTGTTGAGTGTATCATGAAAGGGTGCTGGATTTTGTCAAATATTTTTTTGTGTATTAAGACAATCATGCTGTTTTTGTCACAAATTACATTATATATTTTTTGCCCAACAAAAGAGGATTACCATTTTTGTGTATGCAGCTGTTTTTTAAATAAAATAGGAGAACCATAAGGAGATACAAACAAAAATAGATATATACTGTTTTCTATATTTACCTATGAAGTAAACTTTACCAGTGTTTCTTCATGTTACTATGCAGTGTCCTTTCAATTCAATGAGAAAGACTTCCATATTTTTTAGGGCAGGTCTGCTAACAATAAACTCTCTCAGTTGTTTACCTGTGTACCTTACTTTTCCTTCATTTTTGAAGGAAAATATTTCTGGATATAGAATTCTTGATTGATGGTTATTTCCCCCCTTAATCATTTTGAATATGTCATCACAATGTCTTTGGCCTCTATGCTTTCTAATAAGAAACAAGTTGTTAATCTGATTGAAGGTTCCTTGTATATGATGAATCACCTCCTCTTTGTTGCTTTCAAGATTCTCTACCATTTGACAATTTGAGTATGATGAGTCTTTATGTGCATTTTTTTGGACGCTGCCCTAAATTGGAGTTTGTTAAGTTTTTTTGATGTATAGGTTAATGTTTTTCATCAAATTTGAGAAGTTTTCAGCTTTTACTTTTTAAAATATTCTTTGAGCCCCATTCTCTCCTCCTCTCCTTCTGGGACTTCCATTATATATGTTGGCACTCGTGACGCCATGACACAGGCCTCTTGAGACTCCAATGATGTTTCTTCATTCTTTTTTCTTTCTGTTCCTCAGACTGAATGATCTCAACTGAACTATCTCCAAGTCACTGATTCTTTCTTTTGCCTGTTCAATTTGGCTATTAATCAATCCCGAGTGAAGTTTTCATTTCAGTTTTTATAGTTTTCAACTCCAGCATTTCATTTGGTTCCTTTTTATTTCTACCTCTTTGCTGATATTCTCTATTTGGTGAGATATCATTCTCAGACTTTTCTTTAGTTCTCTAGGCATGTTTTTCTTTAGCTCTTTTAACATATTTAAAATAGCTGACTAAAAGTCTGTGTCTAACAATCCAACATCATGTATGTTTCTGTGCATAAACCATACTTTCTTTGTAGATCTTGCAATTTTTTTGTTGTTGAAAATTGGGACATTTTAAAAAACGTAATGTGGCCACTCTAGAAATAAGATACTTCCTCCCTTCCCAGGGTTGTTGTTTTGGTACTTGTTGTTATTGTTTGTATAGCGATTTGTCTGAACAAATTCTGTAAACTCTGTATTCTTTATTATGTGAGGCCACTGAAGTGTCTAGTTCGCTTACTAGGCAGTTAATAATTGAACAGAGATTTCCTTAAACACCTGGACTAAAACTCCAGGTCTTTGCTGAGTGGCTCTCTGTGTGTGTTGGGGCAGGTTTCAACATTCAGCTAGGCAATTTACAACCCTGTCTTAGCTTTCAGTTCCTATATGCCCTGAGTGCCAAGGTCTGCTAGAGGTGGGACTTTCCTGGGAATGTGCACAGCCCTATGCATATGGCCTTCCAGATTTCCAAAAATCTGGTGCTTTTCAAGGCACCTATAACATGTCTTTCAACCTCTCCTTGTAAGCTCTTTGATTAGTCTACTGTTTGCCTTAACTGGTATTCATCAGCTCAAACAGCTATGGGGTTAAAACTCTTGTCTATAATTGTTTTAGACAACTGCTCCCCAAGAAGTGGCTGTTAGTACTGGGCATACTACAAGCCAGATCAAATAAAGATAATTCTTCCTATTGGTGCTTTCAGAGAACCATCAAAGATGTCAAATAGTGACAACTTGGGAAAATGAAGGTCTTAAAGAGCTCCAGCTCCAACTTAATCCCTCTGATACCAGGAACGCAGGGCTCTTAGTTTTCAAGATTATTGCTGAGCTATAGAGAAGGGGATAAGAATAGAGCAAGTTAAAATACCATAAAACTTCTTATTCTTGCTGATATTCAGCCATTTTTCTTGAATAGGCAAATCTTTGGTTCTTTTCCAGAATTCTGGAAAAGTTGTGACAATTTTTGCCAGCTTTCCTGGAAGGATAAATTTTCAGAGGTCCTTACTCCATCATTTTCACTGTCATCCTGGCATTTCCAAAAATATTTCTTAAGTACTTCTAAGATCTACTTTTAAGTATTTTTGTAGGAATTCAATGTTTACTACAACTTATTTTATCTGTTCTCACTTCAGTAATGGTCAGAGTAGCTAAAATTAAATTTCATGTTTCATACATTATTACTTTCACTTCTCACTTCTTAGATATCTGTAACTAAACTTGCTAATAATTAATGTAGATACCAATAATCAGCTAACATGATGAAATTTAATTGTTCCTGCAAGAATTACTGAGAAATAAGTAAAAGATAATACACTGCCAGGTCTCTATGAACATAAAAATTAGTTATTATCAGCAGAAAAACTTTCAAAATAAACTATGACTGAGATTACCCTGATGGTTGTAATATGGGTTCTGTAGCCACATTATTAAGAACCAAATCTTATTAAACTCAACTTGTGAAACTCATAATCCTTTAATCCAGTATAATCTTTTATGCAATAACATGATAGTCAATATCCTATGAAACCTCTCATTAGCAAAAAGCACGTTTTAAAAGCAGTAAGCTTTCTGGGGAAAGGAAATAATCTCATCTGGGGGAATAGAGATTAAAATCTAAAAAAATTATCTAGATTTAGTAATAAGGAATTACTGCCATTTACTACTTAAATGTTTAAATTTCTTGAATCTATGGGTTTATAATTTACATCAAATTTGAGAAAAAATAGCCTTTACTTCTTCTGATATTTATTTCTTCAGGTATTTTTCAGGGCTGGACACATACACATACACACACCACCCTATGCCCCCAGCATACACTCCTTTTGGGACTTCGATTACACATATATTAGGTCACTTGAAGTTGTCCTACATTTTAGGGATGCTATTTGCATTAAAAACATTTATTTTTCCTGAGTTTCATTTTGGATACTCTCTACAGCTAGCCTTCAAGTACACAAATCCTATTTGACAATAAATTATATGTTAAAAAACAAACAAACAAATACACAAATCCTTTCTTTTGAAAAGTTTAATCTGCTATGAATCCAATCCAGTTTCTCATTTCAAATATTATGGTGTTCAACTCCAGGACTCTGACATGAGTTTTTATATCTTCCATGTTTTTTGGTTTTTTTTCTAATGTTTATTTTTGAGAGAGAGAGAGACAGAGCATGAACGTGTAAAGCGCAAAGAGAGAGGAAGACACAGAATCCAAAGCAGGCTCCAGGCTCTGAGCTGTCAGCACAGAGCCTGATGTGGGGCCGGAACCCACGAACCTTGAGGTCATGACCTGAGCCAAAGTTAGATGCCCAACCAACTGAGCCACCCAGGTGCCCCTATATCTGCCGTATTTCTACCTAACTTTTGGAACATATACAATACATTTGTGATAGCTTTTAATGTTATGGTCTTCTAATTCTGCTATCTGCATCAGCTCTGGGTCAGTTTTGATTGAAGGATTATTCTTTTCATTAAGGGTCACGTTTTCCCACTTCTTTGCATGCCTGGTAATCTTTCATTACACGCTAGACACTAATTTTATTTTGTTGGGTGCTGAGCAGGTTTGTATTCCTATGAATATTCTTCAGCTTTGTTCTGGGATGCATTTAAGTGACTTTGCAATATAGTCTAATGTTTTCAAGATTTGTTGTTATGATTTGTCAGATGCGTGGAGGACAAAGCTCAGTCTAGGGCTAATTAGTCCTTGCTAGTGAGGCAAGATGGTCTTGAGTGCTCTACCCAGTGCCCTATGACTTATGAATTTTTCTAATCTGCTTGGTGAGAATAGGCACTACTCTTGGTCCTGTGTGAGTGCTAGACACTGTTCCTTCTAATTCTTTGAAACTGTTCTTTCCCCAGCTTTGGGTAGTTTCCTCATATGCATGCACCAAATACTTGAGGGGAACCCTCTGTAGATTCCCAGGGTTCTCTTTCTGTGTAATTTCTCCTCTCTAGTAGGCTGTCCTGTGAACTCTAGCCACAATGGTCTCCTTGATTCTCAGTTCCATCTACAGGGCTCTGCCTAGGTTCTCCTTCCTTGTGCCACAGCCCAGAAACTCAATAAAATAAGCTGACACAATTTTAAGACCTAATTTGTTTCCTTTCTCTAAGAAGCATTGTCCTTTATTGTCTGATATCAAGTATCTTAAAAACTTATTTGATGTATTTTGTTTGTGTTGTTTTTTAAGTGGGAGGATAAATTCAGTCTGTTACTACTCTATCTTGCCTACTAGTGGAAGTGCCACATCTGAGTAAAATTTTATTTGTTAGCTGTTCTGAATTTTAAAAGCAGAGGAATTGGGCATTTCTCTATAAAAGTATGAACTTAAGTTAATCTAAAATTCTTGCTTTGATAGTTTTTTTTCCCCCTTCTGATTATAGTGTGGTAGCTTTCCATAGAAAAAAATAATCTTACCTTAAAAAATATTAAAAAGATATCTTACCTTTACATCTAAAATAGATTTATGGAATAATGTGATTATCCTACATAACTGCTATCTATTAAATATGTTGTAATTTTCTATAATTAATGCATTTTATAAAGATAGATATTTTTAATGGAGTAAAATAAAAATAATACAAAGCCAGGAAGGACCCTTATCCTCTCATAACCCTATGAAGATCAGAAATGTACAATGTAAAAATGTCAAAAATTAATACACATGTAATGAATTCACCATTACAAAATTCTACAGCATCCAAATATGGATCCATCTTAGGTGACTACATAATTAAATATGAAAAGATAATCTAGGTCTGATGTTGATGAAGAACAGAAACGTCTCTTAACTCACTGTAAACCAGAAAACATTTTCTTCTCATTCACTTAGACCTCATAGCCTGCCTAATACTCATTCACACTGGCATGTTTTCCCTTAGGTTGAGAAATAAATCACCAAACAGAAGGGTTAAGATGGAGAACAGAATTCAGGCAACCAGCGTAAACTAGTTACAACTTCCTCCTCAACCATGCTATTCTACTTTCCAGAAAATTCATCATCCTTTATATACCTTGAAACTTCTTCCATCAAATTTCATCACCCTTCTAAGAGGGGAGGCAATTGCCAAAATTGCTGCTTGATCCAGAGGTACAAGGAATGGCAACAGCTGAAATTACATGCCTGAATTAAAAGTTTTCCCCATTCATGAATCGATCTGGCACAATTCTCTATCCTTGTGGATTTCCTGAACTGCATGATGATCCACTGGCACAGGATCACCATCAGTATAGTTTTGTAAGACTAAATAAGTTTCAGTCATTCTGGAGTAGACAGAAGTAATTAAAATTAGGAAAAGGACTGTAAAAACAGGTCATAAGTAGAAGTGATATCAGGCAGGTCACGTGCCCAGGGAAAGAGCAACGGCAATATAACGGGGACCATGAGGTAGAAAAGCAGAAGCCTTGACTGGGCATGGCTATGAGTTGTAGGTCACTGACAGAAGAGAGAATGAAATGGGTAAGCAAATAATTGGCACTTTCAGGGAAAAGTCCCAGATTTACACAAAACTGAAATCAGGAAGGAAGGCAGAGCCAAGAAAGAGTAATAAATGAAGGATCAGATTTGATAACTGTGAAAACAGAATTCCCATGATGACCTACTACAGGGTACAGACATGTTGATCCTAAAACTAAACCACCTGGAGGCATTCAATCTGGGTGAGAAAACCGTTCTCAAAGCTCTCTTTCATGAGAAGCTGCTCAAGACACACACTGGACATCCTAACAAGCAGTATATAATTCCTTTTAAAGACGAATCATGAGGGGCGCCTGGGTGGCTCAGTTGGTTAAGCGTCCGACTTCAGCTCAGGTCACAATCTCGTGGTCCGTGAGTTCGAGCCCCGCGTCGGGCTCTGGGCTGATGGCTCAGAGCCTGGAGCCTGCTTCCGATTCTGTGTCTCCCTCTCTCTCTGCCCCTCCCCCGTTCATGCTCTGTCTCTCTCTGTCTCAAAAATAAATAAACGTTAAAAAAAAAAAAATTAAAAAAAAAATAAATAAAGACGAATCATGACCAGGCCTAACTTCCTCATTGTAACCTACAGCACCGCTTTGAGGTGCTCGTGTTCAAGCAGGGTCATTTGATATTAGTTAAAACTTTGAAACTGATAAAAGTCATTAATTTTGTAGATTTGGTTACACTTTATTTTGCAGGATGATGATAAATGAAATTCATCTGTGGGCAACATTAAAGAGCTAATAAGTCTCTCTAAATGCCTGATTTACAGAAAATGACTGGCTGGAGGGGGCAGGTGGGTTCTTCTACCTCCACTTCTCTGGGAAAAACATCCTGGGGAATCGGCTGAACCAGGGCCAATACATATCACCATCTAGGCTGTGGACTACATGTGATTAATGCCTCCTGGAGTTGTGCAAAGTAGGGATCTGTCTCTAAAATTAAATTTAACTTTAGATTACACTAACTGAACTGCTTAAATATTTTTTAGTTGTAAGGAATACCATCAAGGAGAGCTTAATTGTAATCAAATTACTCTCAAGCTAATTTTATTTATTTATTTATTATTTATTTAGAAAGTGGGAGTATGAGTAGGGGAGAGGAACAGAAGAAGGGGAGGGAGGGGGAGATGGGGAGAGGGAGAAAGTGAGACAAAGAATCTTAAGCAAGCTCCATGCTCAGCATAGAGCCCAACACAGGGCTCGATCCCATGACCCTGGAATCATGACCTGAGTCGAAATCAAGAGTCAGATGCTCAACAGACTGAGCCACCCAGGTGTCCCTCAAGCTAGTTTTAAAGTACCAAATATTTTCAATTTCTCTCAAAGCCTTCAATCACATACTATTAGTTTTATCTAGAAGTTTCACTTGGTAAAGTTCCCTAAATGAAAAGACAGGCTAAGACAGAAAAATGTGAAGAAATTTATACATATTTTCCTAGGCAATTACATGCAGTGCCCTTATAATATACTCTTTCATTTCATTTCCTCAAATACTGAAATTTCTATCTTTACATAAATATATAAAAACTATTCAAAATAAAGCTTTGGAGATTGGTTTTAAAGTAAAGGAAAACATCATTGGTGTATTCAAAAGGCAAGTCAATGAACAGACTGATTTTCTGTAACTTGCAAACTCCTATTTTTGGTAATATCTTTCCTAGAAGATAATGGTGGATTTCATTCTCAAGTCATTGTGCTTGGGGCCAACTTAACTCCTTCTCTGACTCCTCAGTGTCCTAAGCTTATAGTTTATATCTTTATCCTTCTACCCTATCTACCTTCATTACCCTTAAAATGCTTACAATTTCAAAGTTGTCACTGTTCAATGCTTTAATGTTAAGACTCTTTAATGGAAATATTAATGCAATATTAATACTTCTAATGGCTTGATTTTCTCATTATACATGGAGAATGGCTACCAGGCAACTGGAAGTATAAAATCTCTTTCATGAGTGAAGTTAAAAAACTTCAAGATATGATATAAACTTACGTATTTCTTCCACAACTTGTGGGTCACATTCTCTGTATTTTTCTACTTCTGCCTTTAGCTGTTCCCTTTGGTCTCGAAGTGAAGAAAGCTCTTTTGCTAGCATAGTTCGCTCTTCCTGCATTCAAAATAGTTTTATGTACAATTAAGACAAGTAAAATGCCATAGGTTATAAGGCTATACATATTATAAACATTTTATTTCTCATAACTAATGTGCACTAGGCTTTGGACATTATATATACACATACCTGTATTCACAGTATAAGGACAAACTCAATTCTCATTTTTCTCTGAAATCTCAAACATCTATCATATATTTTGATTAACTGGATGGGAATTAATATATAGAATGGACCACTCATAAACAGATGAGAGGTCACTGATTATGTATGAATTTAAAGATGACTAGGTCATCATATGTTAGGAAAAAGTGCCTCTTCGATCTATATATAGAAATAATATTTTAGAGCAACATAATCATTACAAGTGTGGTAGACAATTTTTCAACCTTTAAGGATGATCAACCTTGAAAAATATTTAAAGAGGTCAGAAATAACAGAATTACTGCTTGTGGTCTCCTATCACTTTCCTTTAAAGGTAAACCGGAATAAACTTTTAATACAACAGGATCTGATAAACACCACTTGAAATTTCCCGCCAGAGTTCTCACTAACAGGTAGAAGTCACAGTGTCACAGTTTCAATTCATATGTGTGAAAGGTTATGGTACAGACTGATAGGATAAGCCTGAAGCAAAACCAAGTAGAGTTCAAGCTGTCTGATGGGACTTATTTAAGGTCCCTTGCTAGTTTATATTTTGGTACCTGTATTTTTTGACTTTTGCCTTTAACTGTTCTCTTTCGTTCCAAAGTGAAGAAAGCTCCTTTGCTAGCATTTGTACAGGGAATGCATATACAGGGCATCATGGTCTGACGCAGCACAACCCAACAGAACTCTACAATGACAGAAATGTTCTAGATCTGTGTTCTCCAATGCAGGAAACCTTAGCCACGTGTACCTAGTGAGTACATGATATATGGCTATTGTTACTGAAAAACTGAATTTAACTGCATATGTTTTAAATTTAAATATAAATAGCCAAAAATGATTACAGTGTATACTGTATTAGTACAACTCAGAAGAGATTTAAAAATAACTACAATACGGGCACCTGGGTGTCAAAGTCAGTTAAGCTTCTGACTCTTGGTTTTAGCTCAGATCATGATCTCACACGTTCAACTCGTGATCTCATGAGTACAAGCCCCACACTGGGCTCTGTGCTGGCAGCACGGAGCCTGCTTGGGATTCTCTCTCTCTCCCTCTCTCTCTGCCCTTCCCTTGCTCTCTCTCTCAAAATAAACAAACATTAAAAAAAAAAAAAAAACTATGACATAAGATAATTATTCTTTGCCACCCACACCCAAATTATACACGCTCCATGAGAAATGAGACAAGCAGCAAAATGGGGAAGAATCTGTGAAGGCAATGATAGTTCTCCAGACACCCTGAACTGGTAGCCATCTCAGACTGTTACTAGCACTGAGATTTTTGCCAAGTTACTTCACTTTTTTGTGTCTTTAGTTACTCAAATTAAAAACGGAGACAGTAATAGTGGTCACATCCTTGCACTGTTGGCAGGATTCAATAAATATAAAATGCATTGGGACAGTACTTGCCTGGCTCACAGTAAGCAGATTATAAATGTTAGCTATCTCTTCATCATCATCATCGTCAGCAGCAGCAACATCACCATGGATAATACCTAGTAAACAGCGGCTAGGTGTTTCTAAAAAATCATGATTGGTGTTCTCACGATTAACACAAGAGTCCATCATTCTCAGGAGCCTTTCTAAACTACTACAGTCTTCTGATAGATGCAAGCACCAACTAGGTTTTTTCCTAGCTGCAATAGATCCAGTGGGCCGGGTAACATGCAGCAGATAACTTTTGGGCATGGGTATGTCACCATTAATCGAAGGTGCTTCTATAATTTATTGCCAATGTTAAAGAAAAAAAAAGGATCAAATAAAGAAATAGTAATTGCTTTGTCAATTAAAGAAATATAAAAGCTTCAGGTTATGCCAGAACTTACCTTCCCTTGAACATTTTTCAAAAATTACCAAATTCCAATTCCTATCTGTGACTGCTGACTATTCACATAAAAGAAGGTACGTGAAATAATTGTGAAAAGACCCTGTAAACCTGTGATATATTCTTTTCTACAACATGACGGGGTTTTGGTTTTTTTAGTTTTTAATGTTTATTTTTGAGAGACAGAGAGAGTGAGAGTCGAGGATGGGCAGAGAGAGAGGGAGACACAGAATCCAAAGCAGGCTCCAGGCTCCGAGCTGTGAGCACAAAGCCTGACGTGGGGCTTGAACCCATAGACTGTGAGATCATGACCTGAGCTGAAGTCGGATACCTAACCGACTGAGCACCCAGGCGCCCCATAATGTGACAGGTTTTTGAGTCTCTTTCACAATCAAGTGATACAAACAGAGGCCTAGATGGAATGCTTAGTGGTGCCTGCTGATCTTTAATAGTTTTTTAAGTCATAAATCCATACTTGAGATAAAGATGAAACTAGAAAGTGATTTTTAAAAACCCCTAACATAATACTTTAGAGAATATTACACTTTTTAAAATAAAACAGTGTGTCAGTATTCATTTAAATAATTTAGAAATATTACAAAGCCTCAAGGATAATATATTGATAGTTTTCAATATGTTCTATGCCAAGACTTAAAAACGTGACTCTGAAAATTTTACATAAGCATTTATAAAGGGCTTACCTTGTGCCAGGCCCTCTTCTAAATGCTTTGCAAATATAAGCTAGTTTAAGCCACAGGATAACCCGAAGAGGTAGATTTTGATCCCTATTTTATAGCTGGGAAAACTGACAACAGAAAATTTAGGAGACTTTCATACCAGGCCACCTGGCCCCAGAATTTATGCTTCTATGTTATGCTGCCATATATAATATAATAATAAAAAATAAATCTATACTTAAAATTAGTAAATCCTACCAGGTCCAATGTCCATGTCCTTTGCTGTACTCACCTCTCTTCTGATAGGAATGGCATACTCCTCATAGATAACTCTATGTTCTTACTTTTCTATTTAGAATTGACATTATTAAGGAATCTACAGACACAAACTTACCGTTTCATGTCGGCCAACTTTAGCTTTCTCAATGCTTTTCTGTAGATTTGCATGCTTTTGGTTTCCCTCAGATAACTGGAGAATTAAAAGAAACAAAATGGCTTCCAATGATGAACTTGCTTAACATGAAATTTATAAGTCAAGAAGTCAAGATGAGATTTGTTTTCAGCCCAAGTAAGTGTAACAAGTAAGTCAAAAACTACATTGGGAACTAACTTCTCTAATTTGAAGCAAACTACCATGAATCATTAGGGCAGAATGAAAAAAAAAACAAAAAACCAAAAACGCTGAAAAATATATCCTCTCATCCAATCAGAAAAATGAATAATATGCTTTCAGTCTTTTCTGCAATCTTTATTTATCAGGTCCTCCAACTCCATGCCAAGTAACTTGAGGTATATTATTCAGTTAAGAACAAAATTTTAAGTGATGAATCACTAAATTCTACTCCTGAAACCAAAACTATACTATGTTAGCTAACACAAATTTAAAAGACAAGAATTTGAAAATTCAAAAAAATGTTTTATATACTTCTTTCTTCAAATTTCATTTCATTTCTGCCTAAAGTGAAATAAAACACTCTATTTCTTACAGACTTGTAGTATTATGACCTAGTTATATGTACAGGGTAAATAATACTTATGTGTCATAGATTAAAAATCACAAATAGTATCTTCCAAAAGTTAGTAGCTTTATCCTGGCTTTAGGAAATCTTCCATTTCTCAATATGCATAAAGGAAACATTGTCAGCTTTCCTTTAATGGCTCTCTTGTCACTGATTCTAATCCATAGCACGAACAAGATCCATCTGTGTTGCCAAGAAGACACCACCACCAAACCAGCTATACCTCTTCTGAGAGTAATTATCTTCCGAGGTTTAAAAAAAAAAAAAAATCTGTAGATTTAGGAGCCAAAATATGCTTTAAAGTCCTAGATTTAACAAGATCTAGTTATTTATTTTTTTAATTTTTTTTTAACGTTTATTTATTTTTGAGACAGAGAGAGACAGAGCATAAACGGGGGAGGGTCAGAGAGAGAGAGAGAGGGAGACACAGAATCTGAAACAGGCTGCAGGCTCTGAGCTGTCAGCACAGAGCCCGACGCGGGGCTCAAACTCACGAACCGTGAGATCATGACCTGAGCCGAAGTTGGAGGCTTAACCGACTGAGCCACCCAGGCGCCCCAAGATCTAGTTCTTTAAAACAAGGGTTCCCATTTATAAAATAGTGCCATGTTTAAAATTAATATTCCACCCTGCAGGACTCCCCTGAAATAATAAAGGCATGTGACATTTAAATTCAGGAGTAGAGAATCTTCCAGTGAAAAAATACATATGCCTATTAGCCTAACATATTTCCATTAAAAATGTTTTTTAAAAAACCAGGTAAGAAGATGTTATCCAAATAGTTAATAATTACATAAAAATAAGCCAATAATTAGTAGATATATATTTTAATTACATTGATGAAGTGTCTTCCAGGTATTGTATGGCTGCTTGTAAGTATGTATAACTTAAAAGCATTTGAAAGAGCTAATTCAGGAATTCCTTAACTCTGAAAATAATATCTGTCTTAAATGTGATTTCATGATTTGTCATTTTAAGTACGTTGGTAAGGGGGGAAGGCACAACCTAAATGACATGCTCAAATGAGAAGCATCTGCTAATTATCCGAAGTACTGAAGCAACTTGGTTCAGCTCAATAGGGAAGGACTCCTGGCCCTTGTTCTCAAAATCTCAACTACCAGAAACAATGAAAGCAACTCCTGTGAGGCGCCCCTGCTAACAGCTTTTCACCTACACATCTCTCAGAAGCAATATTGCTAAAGTTTTTAACACATACCCTGGAATTAAACCAAACCCAGGCTTTCAAATAATAAGAGCAGGGATTTTTGGCCACTGTATAGATACTATCTAAGCCAATGGTACAAACTTGAGCATATATCAGAATCACCTGAAGGGCTTGTTAAAACACAGGTTGCCGGGCTACACCACGCAGTTTCTGAATAGTAGGTCTGGAGTAGAACTTAATAATCCGTAGTTCTAACGTACTCACAGGTGATGGGTGATGCTGACGCTTCCGGTCTGGGGGCACCACACTTTTGAGAACTACTGGTCTGAACAAAAACCTGTTTTGTTACAATAACAAACCCAACTAAAATACATGAGATATTTATATATGGGAGAATTATCTAGTTCATCAGCAAAAATGAATTACTGCTAAGTATTGTAACCTGAACTAGAAACAAAAATATCTTAATAATTCTGTCACTAAAAGAAATACAAAAGACCACATTTACAAAAATAGAAAAATGAGTGATACTCTACATTCCAGAAAGGTATTCACCATAAAATCCCTTTGAAGAGCACTCTATATACATTTCCATAAATAAAACAAGAACCAACTAGACACTATACCAAGTCCATTTCCTACTTTCATTAAATGTTTTAAAACCCAGCAACTCAGAACAAACAACAGCAACAACAACAGATACTACTTATAATTAGTAAGAAGAGGAATTCATCTTTAGATTTGAGGATCTGACACAATGCCTCTCTTTAATGCATTCCAGACCACCTATACAGATACTGAGGGTCGAGAAACATAATGCCAATGTTTTCTAAAGGGGTAGTTCACTGCTTGGAGGAACTGCCTATTCATAAGAGGAACAGAAAGATTGATTCAAGCTGTCTGCATCGGAATTCTGATTTGCTCCTTTTAAGAAATAAAACAATGTTAAAGCATTAGGGAAGGAACATAGAGATTTCCATAGGTGGGAAAGAATGTCAAGGAACAGAGAATGCAGAAAAGAGGTAACAGCAAGAGAAACCAGATCAGTCTACTGCTTTATCAAGACTCACATACAGTATATTATGGGAAAAATAGATTCTATGTCTTTTGTTTCTCTTTAAAAAAAAAAAAAGAGCAGTATCATTTACTTTAATATCTAACATATCTAAAAAGTATTGTCAGAGTATCTACAACTTTAAAATTTACTTTTTTTTTTTTAACGTTTATTTATTTATTTATTTATTTATTTTTTAAATTTATTTTTTTTTAACGTTTATTTATTTTTGAGACAGAGAGAGACAGAGCATGAACAGGGGAGGGGCAGAGAGAGAGGGAGACACAGAATCCGAAACAGGCTCCAGGCTCTGAGCTGTCAGCACAGAGCCTGACGTGGGGCTTGAACTCACGGACCGTGAGATCATGACCTGAGCCGAAGTCGGACGCTCAACCGACCGAGCCACCCAGGCGCCCCTAACGTTTATTTATTTTTGAGACAGAGAGACACAGCATGAACGGAGGAGGGGCAGAGAGAGAGGGAGACACAGAATCAGAAGTAGGCTCCAGGCTCTGAGCCAGCAGCCCAGAGCCCGATGCGGGGCTCAAACTCATGAACCTCGAGATCGTGACCTGAGCTGAAGTCGGACGCTTAACCGACTGAGTCACCCAGGCGCCCCTAAAATTTACTTTTTAAGGCAACATTTCATTTAGGCATCAGTGACAAGGAAACTAAGAACACTGAAAAGACATATATAAAGACAGGAGCCATGTAATTGCCTTAACAATAGAGAAATTTTAAATCAGTATTTCATGGTATGAATGTGTCACAATTATGTAGCCAAAGGAAATGTTTTGGAAGAATCTTTAATGACACTATAAAATACAGAACAGAGTTTTTAAAAAGCTGGAAACGACTGTCAATACATTTGAGAGCCTATTCGTGACAAAAAAAAAAAAAAAAAAAAACCCTTCAAGAAAATGCACAAAAATTTAAAAATGGCTATCTCTGTACTGTGGATCATATTTTTAAACTTTGTATATAATAAGCATATGTCACTATTATTTAAAAAAATTATTTCCCCATTATAAGCCATATATATTCTCAAGAAATTAAAATGAGTACATTTTTGTTAAAAGACTAAAACAGGGGCACCTGGGTGGCTTAGTAGGTTAAGCATCCTCTTGGTTTCAGCTCAGGTCATGATCTCACAGTTCATGGGTTCGAGCCCCACATGAGGCTCTGCACTGACAGCACAGAGCCTGCTTGGGATTCATTCTCTCTCTCTCTCTCTTTCTCTCTCTCTCCCTCTCTCTCTGTCCCTCCCCCGCTCACTCTGTGTCTCTCCAAAAATAAACATTAAAAAAAAGTGTTCTTTGAGGTCTTTCAGTAGACTTTTGTAGTTTTCTTCATGTACGTCTTGCCCATTTCTTGTTAGGATTTAATAAAGATTTGGGTGTTACTGAGGGATAGCCAGTGACCCCTAGCCTAAGTCTATCACTGTCTGGAATGCTCTTTGCCACAGGTGATTTGAGTGGTTCTGAGAAACAACACTCTACTGCCCTCTGGATCCTAAACTACAAGGCTACAAGGAAGCAGACAGCCCAAACCACTGCTGGCAGCCATCTTACAACAGTGAAGAAAGCCGACTTCAGTGATATGGGTACCACACAAAAGGCAAAGCCAAGATAAATGCAGAGAAATAGAATCACAATCTTAATTAAATGATACCTGAAGTAGGCCCTACTTTTGACAATTTTTAATTTAATGAGGCATTAAACCAATTTCACCTTTATCATTTATGCCAAGTAAATTTGGGTTTTCTGCCATTACCATCTTAATTCTTACAACAGATAAAGCTTTAATAATAGTCTACTTCATATACCGCTGGCTAGCAATGAATGTTGTGAATTTGGATAATTTTAGAAGGTATCAGATTTAAAACATTCTTATTCTTCTATATTGGGCTGTAGAACTAAGTCTCCAAGAACAGGAGTGAGAAGAATAAATTAATATATGTCAGGAAGGCTCTTCATTCAATAAGCTTTCATGAAGTGCCCACTATATACACAGTTAAAGTAGTATTGGCTTGAATCTTTTCGGTAAATTAATATAGTAACAAATAACTCAACACATGTAGTGAGCACTGAATGCTGGGTGTTTTTGTATTAAATTGTTTTTCCTTATGCAATAGATAGTGCTTATTAAAAGACAATGCTCTGTGAAGCTAGTAAAAATATAGCAAACTCATACTCCATTTAACAAGGAAGTCATATTCCAGCAATCCAACCTGTGGAGCACACTGAAAAACCTGGAAATGAGACAAGTGCACCAGAAATCTTAAATAATGGACACTGGAAAAATGTGAGAATCCCATTAAGAAAGCAACACAAAGGGAAAGTGAAGCCACTCAGTAAGTGCATGCCTACAAACCCAAAGAACTCAAACTCTCACACATGATATACCTGCTGAAGACGAGATCACAATAATCAAAAATTACAATGTGAAGAAATGAACTGTTAGAGAGCAATGCACAACAAACAGGAGATAAGCGTTCTTTCAACTAGAAATATAAGGAGTATGTATGTTCGCTAAGATTAAGTAATAAAAGGAAAAAAAGAAGAGTAAAGAAATTACAAGAAGGAAAAAGCAAGAAAATTTGGAAATGAACTATTTGAAGCAGAATTATTTTTAATTTCTATGAAGTGATAAAAAAACATTAAAAAGTAGTTGAGAGATATAGAAGATAAAGAAAGTCCAACAGAAGCCTTATAGTGTAGTGAAAACAGAAGTTGTGGCTACAGTCAGAATCCAATTAAGAGTCCTTTAGATATGTTGAAAGCCAAAAACATGCAAAATCCAGCTGATGAAGTGAAGCAGGTTCCAAACAAAGTTATGGAAGATTAGGCTCTTCAGACATGAGAACTGGGTTGTAATATGATAAATTCTGAAATGAGGGCTAAGCAGCAGAGGTTACTGTCTACCAACAACCATTCTTCCTTGTAAAAGGACCCCAGTGAATAATGAAAATAAGTAGGAATTATTATGTCTGTCAGTGCTGTGGGCAAGAATATGTCCTAGTTAGGGAATCTGTTAAGAAATTCTACTTGACAAGGAAACCCAAAATCCACTTAGCAGGTTAAGTCTAAAATTATCTGGAATGACCTGTTTCTTCAATAAGTGATTTTTTTTTAAATCAAAGGGAAACTTAGAATTAAGTATAAAAATGAGATTTTTATTATTAATATTTTTGTATTAGCAAATAATGTATACATATTTTGCACTGTACCTATGGGTTTAACCCATAAATGCAACTTTAATTCCTGCCCCAGCTGCCATTTTAAAAACAGTTAGGTGTGGGAAGTACTTCTCTGCCACTGGAAGAGATAGGAGTCCCATGATTTCTTTGATGACTGTTAATATCTGCAATTATTTTAAGTTGCAAAGCAAAAGCCCTGATCAGAAATTAAAATGTTTAACAAAATAATCAATACTTGATTTAAAGATAAGACTTCCCTTTTCAGCAACAGATGGCTGCCAATGGGTCCTTTGCTAAAAAAGGCACATTGTCCTCTTTCTTGGAGAGTTTCTGTTCTCCCTCCAGTCCACTAACTGCAGTTTCTGCTTCCTGTCCCCCACCTCTACCAAGGCCTGGAGGAGGGGAGAGAAAATAGGTAAAGGGGACAGAAAAACAGCATACATAGGTACTGTTGTGAAGATGTCTCAGTGCTTTCTGGGCTTGACAGATGTTTACACTAAATCCTCGCATGGCTACACTCCTGGGTTCTTTGCAGACTTCCCTGTTGTGTCCCCCCAACTATAATCCCCAAGATGCAGAAGATACATTCTCTGAAGGCTACACAATATTCCATCTCTCACCACCTCTCTTCCCCACCTTGGCTCCCCACTCCCTTCTAGTCTGGTTTTTCAGAGGTTCATTCCTCACAGACTTTATGCTAGGTCTCAGTGCTCTCTGGGGCAGAATTTAACATGGCTCCAAGTGGGCTCTTGCTCTCTCATTTTTAAGTATGGCTCACAGTAGCCCATGGGGACACTCATATCCAACAAACTCCAGGATGGCTGGCCAATTTCTTACTTTTATACGATAATTGACAGAATCAGCCAATAGATCTACATAGATGCTAAGATCAGCAAAATTATTTTTACATAAGGAATTGGTGATTTTCCTACTGTCTTTTAAGAGCACTGGGAAATAATATGCCCACATTTTACTCTTACCATTTCTGAACACTTACAATAATGAAGATCATCCACTATTAAAATTTTTAATGAAAATGTTGCTAAAATGCTATTTAAAATGTTTTGATCCAATATGTTATTCAGTTTAAGTATTTAAATTTCATTAGAAGCCACCAATCTAAAATACAATAAATTACTTGCTAAGTAGCATCAGTTAAAGAATTTAAGCTCAAGTTTCTATTTAATTTAAACAGATGTTAAATTTAAAGCTTTAAATTTCTATTGAGGTCATGTTATAATAAACTCCACATTAAATTTATAAAGCCGGGGCTCCTAGGTGGCTCAGTCTGTTGAGCATCCGACTCTTAATTTCAGCTCAGGTCATGATTTCAAGGTTCATGAGATGGAGCCCCACAACAGGATCTACACTCACACTGCAGAGCCTGCTTGGGATTCTCTTTCTCCCTCTTTCTTTTTGCCCTCCCACCCCCCACCACTCATGCACATGCTCTCTCTAAATAAATAAATAAACTTAAAAAAATAAATTTATAAAGCCAAAGAACAAGTCATAAAGAGACAACAGTATTGAGAAATTGTAGAGTACCTGCGCATAGAGGCTTTTACCATCTTAAGAAAATAAAGCCCATTATTTTTTTTTTCTATTTCTGCTTCTTACAATGGAAAGATTCATGAGAACTTGGATTTCAAAGGATTAAAAAGGCAACCTAAAGCCTTCTCTTCCATAGCCAAAATAGCTTTCGCAGAGTAAAGAGGGCAACCTAACACATTCAGATGGTAAACTAGCTCAAGAGTTGAGAACAGGCAACCAAACTAAGATTTGTAGCAAGTTTACGTGTTAGAAATAATTGAAAAGGTAAAATACATACAGCTTTTAAAAACATAATAATTAATGAAACTTAAAACTGAGGTTGTTTTGTATCTATTCTAAACTTATTTTTCCAAAGAGTTGTAGTGTAGGAAATTTACAGTTATAAACAAATATAAATACGAGGGAGCCTGAACAAAGCCCTATATTTGAATCTGATGAAATACAGACCTGGAAGTTCGAGCCATACCTTTGGTCAAGTAAGAACTATACTTTAAACAAAAAAAAGCACACAACTAACAGGGCTCTTTTTGTAAAACTTCTAAATACGTAAAGCAGCCACACACATTTTAAATATATAAATATTAAAATGTATAAAATATTGATATGGTTTTTGAGGCAAAACAGGCCAAACAAATTGAAATTAGGGCTATGCCAGGAAACCAATATATAAATTCTCCTATCCTGACATTGCTACCACCTGGTGGCATGACAGCAAAATTGTAGGCTCAGTTTTTTGTGGAATAAATGTTTTCCATATTGGTTGATTTGGGGAGAAAATAGTTATGAATGAAGAATGGATGTCACAAACCTGTAACTCACATGAAGTATAGCAGAGTACAGGGAATGCTACAGCTCTAGAGTGAGGCTTCTCAAATATCCAACTAGCTCCAATAGCACAGGAAAATAATTCCTGAAGAAAGGTTTAGAAGCCTAGCCCAAAGCTACCTACTATGAAAGAAAATATAAACAAATAAATATAAAAAAGAAATCTCAAAGTCTTATCAAAAATAAATCTCTGGGGGCACCTGGGTGGCTCAGTCAGTTAAATGTCTGACTCCTGATTTCAGCTCAGGCCATGATCTCACATACATGACCATGGAGCCTGCTTAAGATTCTCTCCATCTCTCCCTCTGCCCATCCCCAGCTCACGCTCTCTCTCTCATAAAAGAAAAATCTCTGAATCATGGATATAAGCTCATGCAAGTTTCACAGCTGTAATATTACCTATTATAATTTTTATTAGTTTAAATTATTTAACAATAAAAATACTTAATTTATATACTTCCCCATCCACTCCCAATATTTTAGTTGCTCAATCTCAACATATATTTAAACTCTTGATTATCAGAGACAATGAAGAGAATAAGAACATTCAATTTAAAAGACATGACTTTGAAGTACAGATATAATTTTGCAGACCCTGTTAGTTGTCTCTCTAAAGCTTTTCTTTGTAAACAGAACTCCAACATTGGGGTGGTAATGCACTCAGAGAAAATGAGTTCCCTCTTAGTCCCAGAGGATGAATTATGATGGCTTACCCTTCCAGCATGAGCATGTAACTCAAAGTTGGACAATGAGACATGAAGGAAAGCCCACTTGGGAAAGGGAGCATTCCAGGATTTTCCTCCTGGATAAAAAGAGATGTACAAGAAACAAATCCATCTTTCTTCCAGCTTTGAACAGTGTCATGGAACATATAGTAGCTGTAGTAGCTACTTGCATCCGAAAAGGGAAAGCCAAAAAATGGCAGAGAAGTTAGTCCAGACCTCTGATATCAACCTGTAGGGAGATTAACCAATTCTGACACAGTCCACCTCCAAACTTCTTATTTAAAAACCCCTATTATTTAACCCAATTTGGATCTACTTTTCTGTTATTTGTGGTTGAAAATACCCTGGCTCATGTTCAAAAAAACAAAAACAAACAAACAAACCCATAGAGTTGGGCATTTCCCAAAGTATGTTCCATGGAACATTAATCCCTCATGAAAATGGGGCAAGCAAGATTCAAAATGTATATGATAGCATATTATAGGCTCTGAGAACTCAAATAAATGAGCTTATCTTTATTAACCCAGGATCTTCCAATGGCATTGATTACAGAACTCTCCTTTTAACCTACACCTGTTATATATTCGTTCCACAGTATTACTTTGGGTAATGTTGAGCTAGTGTCCAGCAAACTATAATTCAGGTAAAGTGGTGATAAAAACAAACAATGGAGTTTAAAATTCATGCTTCATCATTCATATATATGATATTTGAGACTGAATTTCGCTTCCCCCCCTCCCTGAGATTACTATAATCATGACTAGTGGAAATCATCTCTATTGCTATATGTTGTAGAATGGAAGATAAAAATTACAGGCCAAGGAGGAAGGCTCCTAGACCAAGAACACAATACTTGGGGCTGAAAGTAGGCAGAGGTGTATTGGTTTATGCATTCATTCAACAACATTCATTATGTCTCTACATGCCTCAGTAACTCCATTCCACACTGGGGATAAAACATCATTAAGATATTTCTGCCCTCGAACATCTGCCATGGAAATAAGGCACATAAGACTTCACTCCATAAAATTAATATATATATAAGATGGTCAAAGTACAAAAAAGTACTAAACTGCTGAGGAGGAAAGATAAAAACTTAGAATAAAAGAGTCTTAAAGTGGGTCTTAATGGATATATATCTCTGGTTAATGGACAGGCTGTAGTTTGTTAGTTCAACTAGTAAAAAGAGCCAACAAGGCACAGCATGTAAAAACACAAAGATATAAAATGAGTGGCACTAGAAAGCTGTAAACAATTAGGTATAACTGGTCTGTATGGTTAGCGAAAGGCTAAGAGCAGGTTATTAGGCTGGCCAGTGGCAGGAGCTAGATTACAGACAGCCTAAAAGTCAGGCTGAGGAATCTGGACTTTATTATTCAGGATTGGGAAAGCATCCAAAAGACATTAAAGATAACTACTATAGCACACAGGAGAAAGTGACGACTGGAGACAGGGAGACTGGTGAAGACAATAATTCAAAATTCTGGGCCAGAGATAATGAAAGTCTAAGCCTAAACAGTGGCAGTGAGTCTGGAGAAGAAAGGAGAGATCTGAGGGGTATCAATTGAGGTTTAGAATGAGCCGGATATGGAGGAAAGGAAGAAAAAAACCCTAAGATAACTACCTGGTTTGGGTGCCTAAGTGGATAGTAGCTCCAGAGTCTATAAAGACACAGAGAAGCAGGTTTGGGTAATGAACTGAGCTGTAAATTACTGAATGTGACTTGCCATCAAAGAGAGATGTTTAGTAGGTAGCTGAAAACACAAGTGTGGAGCTCAGTGCAGAGGTACAGGCAGGAAATACGAACTGGGGAATCAAAGGTCTGTAGATGGCAATGGAAGCCATAGGAGATGAGATTTCCCAAGAGGAGCGTGCACAGCAAGAAGGGAGAGAGACTGAGGAGAGAATGCTGGGGACCAGCCTGGGGATCCTACTTTGTCAAAGTGGTTGCCTGAATTGGAGTTATTTTTTCCTATTTCAAAACCTTGACAGAAAACATATATACACTTAAGATGGGGCTACACAGGCTGAAGTCTCACGAATGGTAGTCTTAAATGGTAGTTCTTCAAAAGTGAGACTCGGGTGAAAGGAATAAACAAATCTTTCTTTACAATTTAGGAGACTGAGTACTATTTTAAAGCCTAGATTTATATCAACTGTGTTAGCACTACTTATTTCACATCAATTTTGACAAGCTATTGCTTTCACTTAGCTTTCTGGTTGAAAAAATGAAAAAAAAATGGAACAGGAGTGAAATAATAGAGTCATGAATCTAAAACAGGGCCTTGATAACAGTTTGGAAACACCAGACTAGGGTTAGTACAGGAATGAAAATAGGGCAAATACAAAAAATATTTAACTAAAGAAAATGGACAATAATTGGTGATAGATTACATAGACAGCAGAACCAGAGTTAATCTTCCAATGTGAAGATACCAAAATTGTGCAAGTGACAGACCCCAGGATGATCTTCATTTGTTATACTGTTAGACATATTCAGTTAAAAATACAAGTCTGTAAAGAACATGAAGTTTCTTCTAGAGCTCAGATATTAGTTACACAGATTATAACTGCTGTCTAAGGGAGTAAGTATGGAGAAGAAAACATTCTTTAGAATCAATCTTGAAGGACATGAGAGTGGAGAGAAGAAAACAGTAGTAAATGAAAGTAAGAGATTAACAACCATAATAAACTAAAACAATTATAACAGAGGTGCCTGGGTGGCTCAGTCAGTTAAGCATCTGACTTTAGCTCAGGTCATGATCTCATGGTCCGTGAGTTCGAGCCCTGCGTCGGGCTCTGTGCTGACAGCTCAGAGCCTGGAGCCTGCTTCGGATTCTGTGTCTCCCTCTCTCTTTCTGCACCACCCCCCACTCATGCTCTGTCTGTCTCTGTCTCAAAAACAAATGAACATTAAAAAAATTTTTTAAAAACAATTATAAAATGTATTATAATAAATGTTATGTGAATGAGGTCTCTCTCACTCTCAAAATACCTTACTATACTGTACTCACCTTTCTTCTTGTGATGTGAGATGAAAAAATGCCTATGTGATGAGATGAAGTGAGGTGAATGACATAGACACTGTGGCATAGCATTAGGCTACTGAGGACCTTCTGACCACACATCAGGAGAATCCTCAGCCTCCAGACACTGTAGAGAACAAAACTGCTGATAAGGGGGAACTACTGTAGAACAGCGAGAGAGATTTTAATTGTCAAAAGTAAAGAGTTCTGTAAGACAGTCAACCTCAACAGAACTGGTAGAAGAAAGAGGTTATGAAAAGAGAAAAAGCCAGAAAAATGGCTCTGAAAGCATTAAGTACTGGCACCAGAAGCAGCAAAATCCAGGAGAAAAAACTGAGGCAACAGGCATAAGAAACAAATTAAGTTTCTCTCTTTCTGTGCTAGGATAGTGCTTGCTCATTTCTCTGTTGTTGAACATGTTAATTAACATACAATGTATTTATGGTCTAGTTTCTGAAATAAAGTATGAATTCACAAGGGCATAGTTAGTTAGCATGGTATCACTGTACATAGCAAGAGCACAAGAATTTGCTGAAGGACTGAACGGCTCCCCATTTCACTTAGTGTAAAAGCTTCGCAACAGTGCAGATGGCCATCCTCCTTCATGAACTCTGTGACCTAAGTTCCTACTAGTCCATTTTCATTCATTCTACTCTAGTCACACCGGCCTCTTTGATGTTTTGTAAACTTACTGGCTATGCTGTGATCTTAAGGTCTTTGCACTGGCTGTCTTCTCTGGATAGTCTCTCTCTCTCTCTCTCTCTCTCTGGATGTTCCTCCCCAAGATATTCACAGGTTAACTCCCTCCTCTCCTTCCAATTGTGCTTTCTTAGTAAGGTCTCCTATGACCACTCAATTTTAAATCTGCACCCCACCCCCCAATTCTAGAACTACTTTTAATATTTTTCATATACCTACCACCTATTCATACTATACATAGTCTGCTTAGTAATCGTGTTTATTGTTTGAGGTCTGTCTCCCTTTACCAGAAAGTGAGCTCTACAGAGGCAGGAATCTTTGTTTTGCTCATGGGCACATGTCCCCAGCACCCAAAACGGTGGCTGGCCCAGAACAGAAGCTCAATAAATACTTCTTGGATAGATGAACAGATGAATCACAGTGACAGAAAATGAGTCTTCTGGGGTGATGAAGCTTTTTCAGCACTGTATCTGAGGACATTTCACATTCCGATATTGGAAAATCCCAGAAAGGAAGAGAAAGCTGGTAAGGAGGAATCCAAAGGAGAGCACAGAGACTTGCCATGGGTATGATCAAGCACAGGTGGCCTTGGTGAAGAAAGCAGGGATGTGAGCCGTGGAACAACAAAATGGACATCTCCATGTGTGACAGTGAGGAAAGCTAAGACCCGATGCTCTCAATTTCCCATCGAGCAGAACGCAATATCAAAACTTCTGAGAGACTGGGAGTTTTACTTAAGAACTACACGTATTAAGTAGCTTTGTAATTTAACCTGTTAAATAGGAGAAAGAAATAAAAAGTTGACAACTATTTACGTTTTTGATTTAACATGAGCTTAAAAAAAATCAAATGCCACAAAAATCAAAGTCTCTTCTTATCTGGAAGAGACACTAAAAATGATAAATCAAAAATGGAATTATTAACACTTCCAGTAATGGCTTTTATCCCTTACTGAACATCAGATGAAGAATATATGTTTAATACAAACAAGACAGAAAGAACTTCCACTACGAAAAATTAGCTTGATTTTAATATATGACTATTCAGGATTTTACTTCCTAAAAGGAGTCCATTTTGGGACATTACTTAAGCATAATTATTAAGGTTTACAAGGTGATTATGCCATTAGGTGGTGATCTTCTGGCTTACTACAGGAAAACAATGGAATTATTCTTTCCTCATTAACAAAGGGGCAGAAGGCCTTGGCAATAAAGAGGTAGATATAAATTTTACCAAAAGAGAAAGTTGTCCTGACGTCTAAAAAACTAACATTTTAACAAACTGAATATAAGTTGGCAATACTAACTAAAGCAGCAAGTAATGCCACTCCAAACCATGTTTGTGATTACATTTTCTTTTGTCATTTTCCTTTTTCTTCCTTCATGTATTTAAAAACAATGACAAGAGCAACAAACTACAAATGCAATGAGCTAAAAAGTCTCCCTGTATTCTCTGCTGTCAAAATAGTCACCCACGGGGCACTTGGGTGGCTCAGTGCATTAGGTGTCCAACTCAATTTCAGCTTGGGTCATGATCTCACATTTCATGAGTTCGAGCCCTGTACTCACAGTGCAGAGCCTGTTTGAGATTCTCTCTCCCTCTCTCTTTGCTCTCTCTCTCTCTCTCTCTCTATGCTCTCTCTCTGTGCTCCTCCCGCGCTGCTCACTAGCTCTCTCTCCCCCTCAAAATCAACTTAAAAAAATAGAAAAAATAGTCACCTACTGCTGTACTATCACTGAGTGCCTCCAGCAAGCCAGGCCTCAAAGTACACACATGATCTCATCGGAGGCTTTAATATTGCTATGTTATGGATTAAGAAACTAGATTCAGAGACATTAGGTAATTTTGACTAGGTAGTAAATGGCAATATTGCTAGTTGAATCCAGGTCACATGGATATCAAAACCTGGCTTTCCAATGAGAATCCTGCCTCTCTGGGTATCATATGCTAAATTTGTCAACATATTACATACTAATAAGCAATGTCCAGAACAATTTCAAATGAAGTATCTTAAAAAAACCCAAAAACAACCAACTATATTTTGAGCTACACAGCATATACTTAGCTAAGGTTAATCTTTTGAAACCACATATTAAAAATACAATGGTATCTTTGGTCAAAAAGAACCTTTCAATGCAGCAGAAACCCCAAAATTACTGAAATAAATAAGAACCTCTGGCATTAAAAAAAGTGGAAAAACCTCAGGTAGACAATATTTATGGAAGTATAAACATGTACCAATGAAAATGTATTTGTACAGCAAAACTAGCAAAAAAAAATGATTATGCAACAAAAAAGAAAGTGGTCACGTATTCCCATATTTCAAGGAAAAATCAAAACATAAATATTATTTGTTGATTTTAATACTATAGCCCTGCATCACTCCTGCAGCCTAAGGGGGGAGGGGGAATCAAAGATAAAGCAGAATGTTTTCTGTGTAACCCAGGTATTCGTAGAGAATGGACTACATTATCACTGAACACTTTACTATCTGATCAGTTATGCTACAGTTAAAGAAGTTTATACTCCCATAAAATAATGTCCTGTTTATATTCCTATGCCTGCGGCCAACCCTGTTGGTTTACTGACTCATCTAGTCCACTTCCAACCTCCTTCCTCCCTTACCCATTACCACTCCCAGTTTCCTCTACAGCTAGAGGCGGCAGTGAAACACTGCTTCAACTTATAAAAAATAAAGCCTAAGTCTGTTGGAGAGCTTCTGGGAAAGCTTTTGTTTTCCTGTTTTCCTGCTAAGAGAGACAGTCATTCCATCAGCTTCTCTTTCCTCTCTTCATTCTTCAGATAGGACAGAAGGGCTGTGGCAACCATCTCATGACCATGATGGAAAAGCCCAGACGATCACAAAGATGCCAACAATGATACCACTGAGTCACTGATCAAGATTAAGAGACACCTAGCTCTGGACTGTATGTGAGAAAAATAAACTTCCATTTAAGCCACTATTAGTCAGATATTCAATTACTTGCAGACAAAAGTAATCTTTATCAAACATCTTAGAAACCTTTAAAGCTGGTAAGAACACAGTTTAGAAGCTGGTCAGTTGTATGTGTTCATTCACTCATTTGTTCAAATGGTTAAATACCTACTTTTATCGGGTTAGGTTATGGGGAAAGAAAGTTGAAGATTAAAAAAAGTCTCTTAGTTTGAGACACATACTTAATATGAAAGCGAGATGTACAAATACGAGTGTGATAAATGCTCTAATAGAGCATGAACAAACTTCAATAGTGGCAAAGAGGAACCATGAGATTTTGTTTTGTTTTGTTTTTTCAGAATTCAAAGTCTAGGTTTTTAAGTCAGAAAACTACAGGACTGGCCCAAATCAGTCCTGCTCTGTCCTCCCAAATGGCAAATTAAAGATAGGAGAGGAGGAAGAGAGTCTGGGAAGCAAGCAAGAAAGTTAGACACAGTGAGGATTTCTGATAACCCTGACCCACCTACAGCTATCAGAGCACGAGAGGTGCAAAGAAACACCCTAGCCTATGTCATCTGGAGCACAGTGGGCCTGGAACAGCTCCCCCTCATTCTTACAGACCACAGTGGTCTGGGAGACTTAGCTGGGAGTGAGGGTACCATGCTTGAGAAAAAGAGAGGGTGCACCAACCTGAGTAGAAGATGCAGCTGCAAGGCAGAGGACTAAGCAGCAACACTGATATTTTAGGGTGAGGCCACCCTGGATAAATGCTAAGGACCAGACTCTTCAGCCAAAACCATTCCTATGTAAGCCAGAATGCACATTATGTAGTTCTATACACACCTGGTCTTTGCAAAAAATAACAAAGGCTAAAGCAATTCTATGTATGAGCCATTGTCGTAAGCAGTTATATATGACATATTTAATTGTTACAACTATCCTATGAAGTAGAAACTACTAGAAACATTGTGCACATGAGAAAAGAGAGGCGAAAGAAATTTCTAGTAAATGGAAGAAGTTGCATTTGAATCTAAAGAATCTGGGTCTGGAGTCTACTCTTTACCACCCTGGTCTCTGTACCCACTATGCCTTTCACCCTCAACTGCCTTATGAGCTCCCATACATCTTTCCAGAACCAACCTAAATGTCTCCTTCCTTAACTGCAAAGGCTATCCTCAGCAGAACTAACTTTCACCCCTTTTTGTACTACCATCTTCTTCGGTAGAACACATATCACACCGTCCTGCAACGATTTGTGGATGTATGTGATGCATGTCCTCACTACACTGTGAGGTCTTGGGGACAGGAACTGCCTAATTTATCATTATGTCCCTCTCATCAGTCACAATGTCTGACATAGCAAGCATTCACTAAACATTTACTTAACTGAATGAATGTCAGTAGAAATAATGCCTATTTTTATTTGCAAACATTTCAAAGTTGTCCACACAGCCCAATAGCGAACTGACTCTTTATTCACCCAGTTTTGGCAACAAAGAATTCTATACACTCATTTCTAAAAACTAGTTTAAAAAATAAATCTTTAAATTATCATAAGAGAATCTAGTAGTGCCTCCCAAATCCAGCTGTGTCCGAAATCCAGCTTAGTGTGGATTTCCCAATGTAATGCTTAACTACTCCCAGAAAACATGTCTGCCAGACCTCTTCCACTAGAAATAAATGGGTTGCAAATCAGAACTTGGATGAAGAACTATGGAAGATCTTAGCAGAGCAAAATAATTAAAAAAAAATAAAAAGGATAATTTCCATAATTCTGACCCCTTAATTTTAAAAATCAGTTAAAAACTGCTCCATAGACTAGTTGCAGCACTAATGGAATCCTCTGTATCAGTGAATGGTCTCATTAGAACTAACTTCATATCCTTCATTTCCTTTAATTCTCACTCGCTCATCAAACACCTGTCATATGCCAAGAACTGTGCTGAGTCCTGAGGACGCAGGCTGACTAAGTGACAGGGTCAAGTAAACTAACACCTGCAGCACAGGGTGGTGGACCGGAGACGCACTTAGGATGCTATGGCAGCAAAGAAAAGAAATACTCAAGTCAGAGTGGGGAGTCCTAGAAGGATAGATAGGGCCATGGACATAAAAACAAAAGCATCTTGGAAACGGTATCCCTTTTGGGAAAAGATTTAAAAGTGTGCATTTTGAATCAGTAGTTTTAGAGTCAAATGATACAAAGTATGCAAAAGCTCAGCTATGGTAAGAATTTTATGTCCTCCCTCCAAAGTTCCTATGTTGAAATCCTAACCCCAAAGGTAATGCTGATAACCTTAGGTAGGTAAGGCCTTTCGGAGGTGCTCACATCATGTGGGTGGAGCCCTCAAGAATAGGATTAGTGCCGTACAAAGAGGCTCCAGAAAGTGCCCAAGCAATTAAACCATGTGAGGATACAATAAGAAGCCGGTGACCCAGAAGAGTGCTCCTATCTGAGCAGTTTCCAGAACTGTGAGAACAAATTTCTGTTGTTTATAAGCTCCCTAGTCTGTACTATTTTGTTATAGCAGCCTGAATGGGCTAAGACAAACTCTTCAAATGGTACCTGGCTAAGTGCTCAATGAATTTTGGCTGCCATTTCAACATCAGGATCAGTGGTCCCCTTGGTCCCCCTTGGGAATCCCCTCCATCCATCAAAATCTACTTAACCTGCAGCTCAAAATAATCATTTCTAAGAAGTCTCCTTTAAGTATGTTGGATTTATAAAAATCTTACATCCTCTAAACTCATATAACAACTAGGACCCATAGAAAAGATAGTATTTGGCACTACTCTTACATAAACTAAAAGTTGATTATGTCTTTTCACAAAAAGTTAATTATTTAAGGTATTTATCTTGCCTTACCAAGTACAGTGTAAATTATTCAACATGAAACACACATTCTATTATTTTCATACTGCCCAAACAACTTAGAACAGTGTGTGCACAGAGCAGGCATATAGTCATATCTGTCAAAGCAGTTAATGCAACACGAAACAGTTGATGGCTTATGTGCCATCTTAGAAGATGTTAAAGAAAAACATAAATTATAACCATGAGGCTTTTAGACTGTCTTTAATAATGATAAATATATATAACCTAAAGGCAAGAGAGAAAAAAATGTGTTTCCTGATTTAATTTTCAGATCTACCACAAGAATGTCCATTCTCAAGAGATGAATACATTCCTGCACATAATTGGAATCACTGGTAGAACCAAAGCAGAACAGAATGAATGAATGAATGATTGAATGAGAGAAAGAAAGGAAGGAAGGAAGGAAGGAAGGAAGGAAGGAAGAAAGAAAGAAAGAGAGAGAGAGTGAGTGGGAGGGAGGAAAGAGGAAAATTTAGAGTTTCCTCACTGTCTAATCTGGAAGTCATTTAATGAGAAACTCAAAGGAAATTAACCTCTCACTTTGGCAATATGCCAAATAAACTAATCCTTCAGTACAACCTTGAATTTGGAATCTGGTTCACTGTCACACTAAATAAGTACCTTCTATCTTTATATAAACCCTACCATCTCTTGCAGCATTTTTAATCTTACCACTCATTCATGAAACTACCCATATTACACTTTCACTCTTTAGCACAGGTTACATCTCCTTTCTTTTTTTTTCTTTTCTTTTTTTTTTAAATGTCTATTTATTCTTGAGAGATAGAGACAGAGCAAGAGCAGGGTTGGGGCAGAGAGAGACACAGAATCCGAAGCAGGCTCCAGGCTCTGAGCTATCAGCACAGAGCCCAACGCGGGGCTTGAACCCACAGACCGTGAGATCATGACCTAAGCCAAAGTCAGACACCTTAACCAACTGAGCCACCCAGGCATCCCACAAGTTCTTTCTTATAAGGAACAAATCTTAACTTCTACAAACTACCTCCAGGATCTTGTAAAATGTTTTGCACGTAGTAGACCCTCAAATATTTGTTCTGACTGACCAAATAAACTTACAGTATATCCTGGATGAGTAGTAATTTAGCTGAATTTGTTGGCTACCATAGACTGAGTACCTAGTACGCCAGGCTTTACATATATCACTTAATCTGTATCACAACCCTTTGAAGTATACTCTCTATTTTACAAACTGGGAAACTGAGGCTTTAAAGAGCTAAAGAAAGTTTTCCAAGATCCTACAGCCAGTAAGAAGTAAAGCTGTGATTTCAATCCATGTCTGATTTCTAACTACTTCTCTTTCCATTGAGCCACATTGCTTCTCTAAAATGATAAGCGATCTCCAGAACCATGGTTGAGGGGCACAGAATGATACTGACGTGCCATCTCAAGTTTTAGTTAGAGAATAAAGTAGGTTTAGGTCAGTGAAAAGGCACTAAGGCTTTTTGGTTTTGTTTTTTAATAACTATATACAGCAAATGTCAAGGGCTATCAACGTTTTACAAATGACATCAAAATCATGTTTTTCGTTTACCTCTGGAGTGTTTAGAACAGAGGGTATAGGACTACTGCCTAGGTGTACATCTCTGACTTGACCTGATTTCTGAGGTGTGTAAGATTAATCTTTGACCTCCAACTTGTCAATGGAGGTGGGGAGGGAGGGGTGTGTCACAAAATACATTTGTTGCCAACTCTCAGACCTGTAGGAAGAGGGATCTATAGACAGTAACTAATGAGAACATCCTATTCCTCAAACACTCAGAACAAACAGTGATATTAAGTTCACTTTTTGAAAATAGATTCACTGTACTAGAGATTCTTACGAGATCTCTTCTTTACTTCTCTTAAGGTTTGCCAAGCTCCCCCACTTGCTAAGTAGATATTATGCTAAATCCAGAGGCAAAGAAATAAAAAACGTACATTTAGCTGTTTTTTCCTCAAAGGTAAAGAGTTCCTCTGGCTCAAGAAGTCAACCAGCAAATGTTTAATCAGCACCTGTTATGCCCAGTTTCAGGCACAAATAATTGCCCAGAAGAAGGTAAGATATACCCCCAAAACACCAACCATAAAGAAACAAATTGATAAACTGGCCTTCAACAAAATTAAAAACTTCTGTTCCTCAAAAACTAGTTAAGAGAATGAAAAGACAAATTGAAGACTGGTAGAAAAAAAGTTCAGAGAACATTTGTCTAGAAGGGGATCTGTACCCAGAATATACAGAGAATTGTCTAAACTCAATAATAAAAACCCAAGTTTTAGAAAAGGCAAAAAGAAATTTTTTTTTTTTAAGTAAAAGATCTGTACTGACACTTTGTCAGTGAAGACTTATGGATGACAAACAAACACATGCAAAGATGCTCAACATTATTAGTCACTGGGGAAATGGAAAAAAGCCACAATATCACTATATACTTATTAGAATGGGTATCATACCAAGTATTGACAAGGATGTGGAGAGACCAGGAACTCTCATACACTCCTGACCGGAATGTAAAATGGCACAACTATTTCAGAAAACAGTTTGGCAATCTCTTAAAAAGTTAAACATAAACTTGCCACATACAATCCAGCCATTCCATTCCTAGGTATTTACCCAATATAAATAAAAACATATGTCCCTACAAAGGCTTATACACAAATATTTATAGCAGCTTTATTTCTAATAGCCCAAAACTAGAACACACAAAAGACCCAAACGTCTATCAACAGCTAAACAGACTGTCATCTACCCATACAATGGAACACCACTAAGCAATAAAAATAAATGAATAAGACAGCAACATGGATACATCTTTAAATAATTATGCTCAGTAAAAGAAGCCAGGAAAAAGAATACATTACTGTATGATTCCATTTATATAAAACTCTTAGAAATATCATTTTTAAAAAATTAAAAAGAAGGGGGGGAACTGGGTGGCTCAGTCGGTTAAATGTCCTACTTCGGATCAGGACATGATCTCACAGCTCTTGAGTTCGAGCCCTGCTCATCGGCCTCTGTGCTGACAGCTCAAAGCCTGGAGCCTGCTTCAGATTCTGTGTCTCTCTCTCTCTCTCTTTCCGCTCCCCTCCCCGCCCCTGCTGTTCATGTTCGCTCGCTCTCTCTCAAAAATAAACATTAAAAAAGTTTTTTTTAACTCTTGGAAATATAGTGACAGAAAGGAAATCAGTGGTTGCCTAGGGATGGGGGCAGGGGAAACAGTGCAGAGAAGCGAAGGGCAGGAGAGAAAGACTAAAAAGGGGAATAAAGAAACTTTTACGGATGAAGGATATGCTCATTACCTTAATTGTAGTGATGGTTTCATGGATGTATACATATGCCAAAACTCGGCAATTTATAAACTTTAAATATGAGAAATTTTTGAATGTCAAATATTCTTCAATAAAGCAATTAAAAACTAATCAAGAAGACTTATACATATGAAAAGTTAAAAAAAAAATTTAAATCTGTGTATGTATCCTCTAAGATGGCCAAAATGATCCCTGCCCCTTGCTATTTATGCCCATTTGTAATCTCTGCTTGCAACTGGGCTGTATTTAATGACTTGTTTCATTAAAACACACTACAGCAGATGTAAAGAGATGTCACTTCCAAGATTAAGTTACAAAAAAACACAGTAGTGTCCTTCTGCCTTGGACTCTCCACACGCTTGCTCTGTGAACTGTCCTATGGAGAAGCCCAGGATATAAGGAATGAGGGAGGCCTCTGCCTAAAAACTATCAAGGAATAAAGGCCCTCAGTCCAACAGCCTTCAAAGGGCTAAATCCAATAACTATATGATTGAGTTTGGAAGTTAATCCTCTCCCAGATGAACCTTCTGATGAGTACGCAGCCCCAGCCAACTGTCAGACTACAACCTCATGTGAGACTCTGAGCCAGACGTACCTAACTAAACCATGTCTGGATTCCTGATCCACAGAAACTGTGAAATATCTATGTTTGTTTCTTTAAGCCACAAAATTTTGGAGTACACAGTTTGTTACAAAGTAACAGACAACTAATAAAAAATCTAAGTCACATTTATGTAAAAGAAAGTCTTCAAAGCAATAATATCCATTTAGAACACATTCAGCTACAGTAACAGAACATTTGACTAAAACTGGATTAAACAGTCCAGACATGAGACAGTCCCAGGTTAGTGCAGCATTTCAAAATGCCACCAGAGACCCAAGCCCTTTCTATTCAGGCTCTGACATTAAGGAACAGGTCTCCATCCTAATGCATGTTATTGTAGGGTTACAATATGATCTCATGTCCACTATGGAAAAGAAGGGGAAGGGGTTTTGCCTTTATCAGGAAAGTAAACACTTTCCTACAAACCTCAGAGATACTCTTCCACTTATATCTCACTCATCAGAACTGTTTTCCATTGCCACCCTTAGTTGCAAAGGAGTGTGGGAAGATGAGCATTTTTTTTTTTTTTAAGTAAGGCACACTGCTGCCTCAACAAAGTGTTTTGTTAGTAAAGAAGAAAGGGGCAGTGCTCATTACATAGGCAACCAGCAGTATGAGCCAAAGCAATACATTATATCATGGTAAAACCAAAAATATTACAGTTTGTTTAGAGAAGGCCAAACCCACTACAAGCTATGGGGCCTTGAGAAGGTTTCTGAAAAGAGAGATGTTTAGAATTTGGCTAAGTAGAAAGGAAGAGCAAGGGAATTCTCAAAGAGGATAAAGGAACAAAAAACCATGAAGACAGGAAAATGCAATAAGACCTGAAAGTATATTACCCTGTATAAAGTTTTAATTGTCATGATTAACTTTTCAAAAAATTGCTGAGTGACAAATATGCATGTTGTTTCCTAGCATGGAAAACATGTGGCATCACGTTTAAAAGATAAAACATGGGTAAAGGATCTGAATAGGTATTTCTCTAAGGAAGATATACAAATGGCCCGTAAACACATGAAATGATGCTCAACATCACTAGTCACCAGGAAAATAGAAAGCAAAACCGTAACTAGATGTCACTTCACAACCACTAGGATGGCTAAAGTCAAAAAAGTCAGGTAATGATAAATTTCAGTGACGATGTAGTAAAACTGGAAGCTTCATGCACTGTAAAAATGGAAACTGGTGAAGCCAAATTAGAAAGAAGTATGGAAGTTCTTCAAACAACTAATCATGTTGTCATATGACCCAGCAAATCCCAAGAGAAATGAAAAAATGTCCACACAAAAACTTGAAAGTTTATAGCAACATTGCATATTAACAGTCAAAAGGTGAAAACAATCCAAATGGCCATTAACTGAGGAATGGATAAACAAAGTGTGGTATATTCATATAACGGAATATTATTTGGCCATAAAAAGGAATGAAGTACTTCTACTATAACATGGACAAACTTTGAAAACATTACGTTAAATTAAAGAAGCCAGTTGAGAATGATACACATGCTGTGATTCCACTCATATGAAATGTCCAGAACAAGAAAATTTACAAGAGACAGAAAGTAGCTTACTGGTTGCCTATGGCTAAGGCAAGGATAAGTGGGCTTCGTCCACCTTGGTCCAAACCACCATTATTTCCTAGCTGGATTATTTCAATAACTTAACCTACTTGGTTTCCCTGCTTCCATTCTTTGTCCACTAATGGATTCTGAGTGCCTAGGATAGTTATCACAGAAGACAGTAGGTACTCAATAATTTAGTTGTTATTATTCTGACTCCCAAGTCCTATGCTCTTTTCCAGTTTGTTTCTCCTGATTTATTTTGCAAATATCATGGTAGGAGAGACAGTGCTACTCAGCATTCAAACTCCCTTCCTATTTTGGGGAACTGCTGGTACCAATAGGAGGCAGCTACCTCTCATCACAAAAACTGGAAACTCCATGGGACGCCTGGGTGGCTCAGTCAGTTAGGCATCCGACTCCTCTGACTTAGACTCAGGTCATGATCCCATAGGTTTAGGAGATTGAGCCCTGCACTGGGGTCTGTGCTGATAACACAGAGCCTGCTTGGGATTCTCTCTCTCTCTCTCTCTCTCTCTCTCTCTGCCCCTCCCTCTGCGCTCTCTCTCTCTCTCTCTCTCTCTCAAAACAAATAAATAAACTTTAAAAAAAAAAAAAAAAAAGAGAAGAAGAAAGAAAGAAACTAGACACCCTAATTACTTATTTCGCCAGTTCCCCTGGCAACTAGAGTGTGAGAATGTAACCCAGGCTTGGCCAGATCACATGTACCTCCACAAAATGTGACTGGTAGCTGGGACAGAAGTTTTTTGAGGGATTTTTAAGTTTGTTTTCTTTTCTTTGGCAGCAGCAACATCTGGTTCTTCAGCCTGAGTCAGAAGCACCAGTGGAATCATCTTCTGAGGTCAGCAATGTCAGTAGAGCTAGGTGCAGTGTTCATGGCTCTGGAGCAGCAGAATCCTCACCAGACAGGTTTCATGGTGTGACTTTGGCTGTGGTCTGGCTGTGTACCTTCCCTCGGTTCCTGCCTACTTTTAGAACTGGGTTTCCAGCCTTCCCAGTGATTCTGCAAATCCATCTTGTATCTTTCAAAAATTCCTTTTCTGCTAATGTCAGCCAGAGTTAATATGCATTGCTTATAGTTAAAAACAATGACTGACAGAGGGCTCCTTACAAACTAACTCTTTAACCTTCTTAAACCCATGAGCAACATTTTAAATAGTGGTATTTCAGGAGGATTTTCCTATGAAGAAATGTAATCTCACGTTACCTCCAAACAGAAATAAATTCATTTCCTTTACTATTCTTTTTTTTTTTTTAACTTTATTTATTTATTTTGAGAGAGAGAGAGCGTGTGTGGGGAAGGGACAGAGAGAGAGGGAGACAGAGAATCCCAAGCAGACTCCATGCTGCCAGCACAGAGCCCAACACAGAGCTCGGAACTCACGAAACCATGAGATCATGATCTGAGCTGAAACCAAGAGTCAGACACTTAATTGACTGAGCCACCCAGGCACCCCTCCTTTACTATTCCTTTTTTTAAAAAAAAATTTTTTTTAACGTTTTTATTTTATTTTCTGAGAGACAGAGACAGAGCGCTAGTTGGGGAGGGGCAGTGAGAGAGGGAGACACAGAATCCGAAGCAGGCTCCAGGCTCTGAGCTGTCAGCACAGAGCCCAACGCGGGCTCAAACCCACGAACCGTGAGATCATGACCTGAACTGAAGTCAGACGCTTAACCCACTGAGCCACCCAGGCGCCCCCCTCCTTTACTATTCTTGATTAACTTTTCCCGGTCCTGTTATCTTCTCGAGAATCAGAATTCTTCCTCACCTCACTCCAAAACAAGTCCATTGCCTATTTCCCTGAAGTTCCATTTCTTACCTACACTATAAATTCCACATGGTAATTCACCCCCTCAGTTGCATAAAAGAATAAAAAAATACTTCATTAAAACGTATTGGAATCTTGTAGTACAGACTAAATGCATGTTCTTGGAAACAATCAAGATTTCCTTTAATAGCTGAATGAATAAACAAACTATAGCACAACTATGAAATGGAATATTATTTAGCAATAAAAAGAAATGAACTATCAAAAAAAAAATGAGCTATCAAGCCACCAAAAGACACGGAGGAAACCTAAATATACATTACTAAGTGAAAGAAGCCAATCTGAAAAGGCTATAGACTGTACGATTCCAACAATATCATATTCTGGGAAAGGCAAACTACAGAACAGTAAAAATACCAGTGGTTGCTAGGAGTTAGGGGAGAGGGAAGGATGGAGGGATAACTCCAGCACAGGAGATTTTTAGGGCAGTGAAACTATTCTGGAATCCTGCATTCTGTATCCTGTAATTGTGCATATATAACATTTATGCATTTGTCAAAATTCACAGAATATACAATATAAAATGTGAACCCTAATATATAGTATGGACTTTATTTAATAACAAGAGATCAATACTGACTCATCAATTATAACATGTACAACACTAACACAAAATGTAAATAATAGGGGAAATTTTGTGTTTGGTGGGGTGTAGGGGGTGGTACAAGTGTCCCCATTTTTCAAAAGTTCATGTTATACCACTTTGTTTTTATGAAAGACCTACATTAGTACCTATTTTTGCTGAGAGAAATCTGAAGGGTATTTTGCTTTTACAAAAAAAAGATAAAAAGCAAAAAGAGTGTTCAGCATTCATTTTGCAGCAAGCCTTTATAGAGGCAGCGTGCACCCAGAGCAGTGAGAGTGGCCCCAAGCTCCTTCCCTGGGAACTATACTCAGCATGTCAGCATCAAGCTCCATAGCATCGAACTGTGCCTATGAGCATTTGTGCTTTACTTTGATGTATTTTGTGCATCCATTAGCAAGATGTGCCCTAAGGTATCAGAAAAGCCTAAGAAAGGTTACTTTTGGGGTCTAGAATCACTCAAAGATTTTTTCCACATAGGTTAATGGTAATTGCTTTTTTGCTTCACACCATTTTAGCTCACAAAAAGTTTCATAGGAATACTCCACTTTCAGATGGTGGGAGAAAACTATACAGCTGACCACTGAACAATGCAGAAGTTAGGGGCAACCCTCATGCAGTCAAAAATCCATATATAACTTTTGACTCCTGGGTGGCTCAGTTGATTTAGCCTCCAACTCTTGGTTTCAGCTCAGGTCATGATCCAAGGGTCGTGGGATCCAGCCCCACATCGGGCTCTGTGCTGAAAGTGGAATCTGCTTGAAATTCTCTCTCTCTCTCTCTCTCTCTCTCTCTATCTCTCTATCTCTCTATCTCTCTCTCTCTCCCCCTCTCCCTCTCCCTCACTAGTGCTCTGTCTCAAAAAAAAAAAAAAAGTAAGTGCTAATAGCCCACTGTTGACCAGAAGCCTTACCAATAACATAAATAGTTGATTAACACATATTTTTTATGCTATCATACACTGTATTCTTACAATAAAGTAAGTTAGGGGAAAGTAAATGTAGATAATTATAAGAGAAAGAAAATACATTTACAGTACCATATGTATAAAAAAAAATGCACGTATACGTGAACTCATGAGGTTTAAACCCATGTTGTTAAAGGGTCAACCACATTTGGGAACTCTCTGTACCTCCTCACGCCTTTTTCTGTAACCCTAAAAGGAACTAAAATATTATAAAATAATATCATGATGTGGGAAGATGAAGGTTAAAACATTCTAAGATCCTTGTACTGTTTGGAAGAAAGAGATATTGATTATTTCTAGACTTTGAATCAAATAATGCATGTTAAAAATTTAACGGAAACCACATAAGTTTAAATAAAAACAAATTTTTTTCTTACAAAGCAAATCTATAATTTTTTTAAGTGTGGTCGCTTACCTGAGATTCCAGAACCTCCAGCTTGCGTTTCCTTGCATGAAGAGCTTTACTTGGAAAAGCCCAATAATAATTAGACGTTCCAATCCTCTCACAGTCAACCATACCGTCATCAACTAAGCTTTGAAGGACTTCTTTTACTGACATAGCAGCTAAAAGAGAGAATTTTTAAAGACTACATTAAGACACATCCTATATAATTAAAAGGCTAAAAACTAGGAAAATACCTGCAATAAATATTACAGAAGGGGTACTTAACAAAGGAGCTTTTAAAAATAAAAAATACTACAATGGAAAAACAAAAGTACATCAATGAACAAAAACAAAATATACACAGTCAACAAACAAAAATGTTTAACCCCACTAATAACTGAAGAAAGCAAAATAAAGCAATGACATATGATTTCTTGACTACAATATCATAAAAGATTTAGGGTAATGAGTACCCTCATCATGGGTAGAGAATATGACAATATATATTGAAAACCTTAGATTTATGCATACTTTTTATGTAGAAATTCCATTATTTTAAATTCAACCAAAGAAAATGACAGAAGCACTGTTTTCAATAGCAAAAAACTGGAAACCAGTCCAATAACTGGACTTGTAATATTGTGGGGCGCCTGAGTGGCATAGTCGATTAAGTGTCTGACTCTTGATTTCGGCTCAAGTCATGATCTCACGGTTTGTGAGTTTGAGCCCTGCATTGGGCTCTGTGCTAAACTGCAGAGCCTCCTTGGGATTTTATCTCCGTCTCTTGGCCCCTCCTCCACTTGCTCTCTATCTCTCTCTCAAAATAAATAAAAACAACTTTAAAAAAAAAGCATTTATTGTGACAGGATACTATACAATCATTAAATTTATGTTATAAAATATTTAATGGCATGGATATATATATACATTCAAAATGTGTATAAAATATAAAAAAATAAAGTTAAAATATGCACTAATGTGACAGAAGTTATCTTTAAGAGGCAATTTTTATGTCCTCTTTTTGTTCATTTTTCTTATTTTTTCCAACAATGAACATGTTTTGCCTTCTTTGCTAAGAAAACTAACAAAAGAAAAAAAAACTTGTGAAAAATTAAACAATAAAACAATAAACTGAATATTACGGTTAAGGGTAAGATAAAAAATCAGAAAGAAGTTTTCAAAAGTAGCATATAAAAATGTAAAGTCAAATATGACTTTATTTGAAATTCATGAACAATTCTTACTTTCTATTAAGTAAAACTGTACTGAGAAATTATCCATATTTTTATGTCCACTTTAATTTTTTCTACAGATTCCTAAATATAATAAAATCTATTAGAAAACTAAAGATTTAATAAATTAAAAAAAAAATCGACACCGAATGTGCAAAACATTCAACCTCACTCGTAAAGAAATACGAAGTGAAATGAAATGTCAACGATTCTAAAAATGAAAACACAATTCTGAGAAATGAATGTGAATATAATTTGGAATAGCCTTTCCTGAAGGCACTTTAGAATATGTATTAAATGTCTAAAACTACACAAGTCTCTATTTTCCACTCTATTTCTAGGAGCATTTCCTAATGAAGTGATAGGAGATGTGGGGGGAAAAAAAAGTATGGGTAAGGAGAGAAAGGGATGAATAGGTGGAGCACATTGAGATTTTAGGGCAGTAATAAAATCCTCTGCATGACACGATAATGATGGATCCGTGTCATTATACACTTGTCCAAACTCACAGAATGCAATGCAAACCATGGACTTTGGGGGATTAGGATGTGTCAGCTGTAACAAACGGACCACTGGTGAGTGATGCTGACAGCAGGAGAAGCTTTACATGTGGGGGAGCAGGAAGCATATGGGATATATCTGTACCTTCCACTCAATTCTGCTATGACCCTAAAACTGCCCTAAAAAACCACGTTTTTAGAAAAAAATTCATAGATAGTATGTTACACATTAATTTTAGCAGCAAAGTTTGTGAACAACCTAGGTGTTCAACAAAAGGTAACAAGCTAAGCAAATTAGGGTATAGTGGGTGGTCACAGAATGAAACATTAGGAGATGCAGATGTTGTGCATCTTTTTTTTTTTTTTAAGTTTATTTATTTATTTTGAGAGACAGAGGAGAAAAGGGAATCCCAAGCAGGCTCTGTGCTGTCAGCACAGAGCCCCACGAGGGGCTCAATCCCATGCAGTGAGATCATGACCTGAACAGAAATCAAGAGTGAGCCACCCAGGCACCCCACATCATTCTTTAAGCAAATGACATAATGAAATATAGATGACATAACGTTATATGAAAAATGCATGAACACAAAACTGCATATACAGGACAGTTCCCTCAAAAAAAAAAAAAAAGAGATACATACATACATACACAAATAGAACCAAAGAATAAGACACCAAAATACACCAAAATGTTAACAGTGGTGATCCCAGAATAGAGGGCTTATGAACAATTTTTACTTATAAACATGTATAGCTTATACAATGAAAATAAGATTTAAATACATATATATATACATATATATGCGTGTGTGTCTATATATATATATATATATATATATATATATAGACACAGACACACACACACACACACACCCCATATATAGGGGGTTTAACAGTGACCCTTCAAAAGATAACCCCCAAATCCTGTGAATGTGACCTGATTTGGAAAAAGGGTCTGTATAGATGCAGTTAAGGATCATAGATGAAATCATCCATGTTTTAGGGTGGTATGGCCCAAATCCAATGACATATGTCCTTATAAGAGATAGAAATGGAGAAAATAAAGGGGAAGTCTACGTAAAAACAGGCAGAGATTAGAACAACGTGTCTATAAGCCAAGTACTGCTGACAGCCACCAGAAGCCAAGAGAGAAGCAGGAGACAGATTCTCCTTCAGAACCTCCAGAAGGAACCAACCCTACCAATACCCTGATTTTAGACTTCTGGCTTCCAAACTTTGAAAGAATAAATTCTACTGTGTTAAGCTACCAAGTTTGTGGTAATTTGTTACAAAAGCTTAGAAAACCACTACACCATGTAAAGATATGAAGTCACATTCAACAAATACAAGAACATAAATGAAATGTTTACTTCTCTTGAAGTAAGTATACCTATAAATAAATAAATGTGTGCATGCATGTGTGTATAGGTATAGGTATGTGTGCATATTCCCTTTTAATTTTCCTAAAGCAGATACTCCAAACACAAGAATCATGGCCACAGCCTAAAGACATCATGTAAGGACTTTTATAAACATTCTTCACCTGTAGAAATTTATGTTTTCATAAAGTGAAAGACTGTTACAGAAAAGATGGCCAATATATCACAAAATGTCTCCGCACATCTTTGATACTCACTAATGCCTTTTTCTTTGGGAGCAATCTTCTCCATGTCTTTTAATTGAAACACATCTTTCTGTTTAAAAGAGTTTAAAAAAAGATGAAAAACATATATTTATTTTCTACTATATATTCATATTTACCATAACTATATTAATAAAACTTTGTACTAAAAGTTGTGTCTGGTAATGAACAGTGTGACAGAATCAAGCATTTTAGAGCTAGAACAAACTGCAATTGTCTTGTTTGATACCTTCAACAGAATTTAAAAAGGGACAAATTTTGCATGAACATTCAATTCTTTAAAGTAACTGAAGATCAGAATGTAAAGAATATCTTCCCACCGAGGTATAAAGACTACTTACAATGAATCATTTAACATGAAATAATCACCTTCTCTGACACTGTGATTTTAAGAAAACAGTGATTTGCTTAGCATGCATCGTACGTCACAGATTTAGCAGTTTTAACTAAAAGTAAAACAGACAACTGACGGGCGTCTATTTGAGATTCTCTCTTTCCCTCTGCCCCTCTCCCCAGCTTGCATGCGTGCACGCTCCCTCTCAAAAACAAAACAAAACAAAACAAACTCAGTGACTAGTGAACTTCTGGAAGCTGCTCACACTCATTAATATGCTGTTATTAACTGAAGGCAGGGCTGAAAAATTTTCAATCTGAAACAGCCAATTTTGATACTGAGAAAATGAACAATATCATAAAGGACAAAATAATCACCCTCACCACTCTCCCCAGCCTTCCACAGCCTAGTAAGAATTAAATCTACTTTTCTTGCTGAGACCACAGGAAAAATATTTTAACTGTGTACAAGTCATAATCCTCACATACAAATTTCATCAATTTATCTTTCTAATCATCATTAATATGATACTCTGTTCTGAATTGCCAATGACTTTTAGTAAGTCATTGAAGGGAGGTAACATTAGTAAAATTACACTTAGAAGGCAGTTTTTAAAATAAAGGTTCCCAGAGTGTTTTGCTTGTTTTACTGAGAATCTGAATTATCAAAATGAAAATGTCCTTATTAATTTCATATTCTATTTTGCCATTTTCTCTTATCTTCCTCACGTCTGTATATAATGAAAGTAGCCAGTAGAATGTGGTCAGACTAGACTTTGAAGGTCCTATCAAGTATTAGGCTAAGACATAGGAAATTAGTGTTTTTTGTAGGTCTAAGATTTGGACTTGAACTGGAAGAAGAAAAAAAAAAGCTACTGTTGAGCAACATGGTAAAAAAACCAGCTTCTAGAGCCAGGTGCCTGGATTTAAATCCTGGCTCTACCACTTAGGACCTGAAACTTCAAACATATTTCCCGTTAGTGGCAGGCACAAATATCTGGAATAAATTAAGGAGGCCTATGATATATAACACGATAGTCAGATTTATAAATGCAAAGAGGCAGCATTTAACACTGCCTAAAATCTAAAAATCAGATGATCCTCCCTGGATTTGAATCCTAGTGGTACTACCACTTTAATTTTTTGAGATCCAGGGCTGGCACCTTAGGCTGTGTCTCAGATGTCCTCATCTGTAGAATGAGGATCATAACAGTCCTGATAGCAAAGGATTAAAAAGGATGGAATCAGATAACCTACACCAAGTGCTGAGAGCAATGATTGGCACCTAGGAAGCACTCAGCTGATGTCCACAATTATCACTATTATTCCCAGGCAGAAAGGGGACACAATCAAATATATGCTTCAGAAAGATCATTTGGTGCCAGTGTGGTGTAGTAGGAGTTTGGACAGAAGTGACATTGGGGTAGGGTTCTTTCATACTCCATAGCTTCACAGAAACTAAAAATGTTTGCATAATTTTATCCACTATTCAGGAAATTGATTAGCACTGATATTTAATTAAAAAAGGTACAGTTAACACTGAATGACATATACTTAAGGAGAAAATTACATAAAATACTAAAAATCTTAGAGAAAACAACTCACCGTCTCAAAAAATATTTCCATCATGCGGGCTCTCTTCTCCTCTGCACTCAGTCCCTTTTTCTTTGACTAAAGCACAAAAGTAAAAAAGTAGACACTGCATTAAAAAAACAAAAAACAAACAAAAAAACACTGCATTCTAAAACAACTTGATCTGAAACATCATCTGAAAAGTTATGGTCTTGTCTGCCAATGAGTTTGATAACTCTCAGAGCCAGGCCTCAAGACCCACTTAAACTACTATATGCCAAGCCCTGTGGTAGGTGCTGCCAGTAGAATAACAAGTGTGATTGTGACAGAGCCTGGCAGTTTATAGAAATTCGATATTTATCAAATGATCCAATGATAAGTCCCTGTATTTACCTTCAAAGGACTTATAATCTCTCAAAGAAAATAGATGTAACTAATAAATGATGGAAGTACATTCACAAATTGCTACCAAGTACAGAATTGGGGAGGGTTGAGGGCTATCTAGGAAGGCTAGAGATGAAAAGGATTTTGGCAAGTTGAGAAATGGTGAGGTGTCCTAGGCAGACCACACAGAGCCATGATGTTATGGAAGTACGTGGAATGCATCAGAAAGCCAAGCACTCAGGGATGATTACTGCGTAGTGCATGTAGACGGAGTGGCAGAGAAGGTGAGAAAGGTTGTCGGGGGCCAGATCACAGAAGGCTGACTGTCCAGCCAAAGAGAATGTATGTTATTCTTTCTAGACAATGAGAAGCTACTGGGTGAATTTCTAAAGCAGAAGAGTGACAAGATTAGAGTTACGTTTTAGTAAGATGGCATATAGTAGCATTGTGGAGGATAGGCTGGAGGAAGAAAAAAACCTATCCAAGTAGAAAACGGAAGCCTACTGAAGGTTTCTACTATTCTGTAACTATAGTTTAGCCAATTTAAAATTAAGATAATTAACACGTAACTAAAATGTCTATTGATAATTCAATTTTATAATATATTGTATTTAGAACGTATAAAGCTGAAATCCAAATTTTTTTAAAAAGCCAAATATCCTCAATGCAAAGAGTCACAGAAAATAACAAAAGAGAGAATCATGTCTAATAGAGAATTCCACACTAATGTTTTTTAAGTCATCTGAATCTTTCTCAAAAATCACACAGGATTATGAGGCAACATAAACTGTTTAGTAAGAAGTTTAAAACACTTTACACCACTTTAAAAAAGCAGACATTAAAAACAAACAAAGACTGAGTCTTTGCAACTAAATACTCCATTGGAAAATGAAAGCCTATAATAGACAGGGACAGGGATTTGAAATTGCCATCCTGAATACAAACCAGAGTCCATAAGTCTTTATTCTACTTGCAGAACCTAGAAACCCCACTAACTGATTTTCACAGCAGTAAAATTATCACGTGTTCCTGGATGAACTGTATAGATAAAATAAGTAGGATTAATGTTGATATTTCTCTTTTTTCTCTGTCTACTCTTGAACACTATAGTTCCCCCTAGGTTCTCTATCGATCCCCTCATCTCCTCACACTTTTCTTTGATCTTATCTGCTTTTATGGTTTTAACAAACACTTATGCTGAATCCTCCAATCGTAAATCGTTCTCTGAAGTATGCTCCTGAGCTACAATCTCATGTATCTACCTGCCTACTGGACAGACTTCAAACTCAGAGGGTTTCAACTGAACTCTTCTTCTCCCACATCTACTCCCCAAACCTGCTGTTCCAGGTCTTGAGCTCAGTTAGATACCACCTTGTCACCTAAGCCAGAGGCCTGGCAGTCGTCCCAGGTTCTTTCATCCCTCTTACTCTACATCAGACCAATCACCAAGTTCTGCCAATTTTAGTGCTTAACTATTCCTCAAATCTATCCAGTCTGCTCCATCCCTATAACCTCTACCTCGATTCAGGCCTTCATTATGTGTGCTGTCTCCTGCAACATTCCTGCAGGCCCCCTCGCCACACTTTGTCTCACCCTCTAAGTCCACATTCCACACTGCCAAGAAGCAAATCTAACTATGCCTCTCCTTGCTTTTTCAGTGTTTCCAAACCATCCAGAAGTATCCAATCATTCTACAAGGCCCTTTATCACCTGACCCCAATCTACCTCTCACAGATACCACTCCCCACATCAAATTTGACCATACCATGGAGAGTTAAGCCACTTGAGCTGTAATACAAAAATCAGATGGTCCCTGACTTACTATGGTTCCACTTTTTCAACTTTACCATAGTGTGAAAGTGATACACATTCAATAGAAACCATACTTCAAATTTTGAATCTGAATCTTTTCTCAGGCTAGTGATAGGAAGTACAATACTCTCATGAGGCTGGGCAGCCACACGACCATGAGGGTACACAATCAATACACTTACAATCATTCTGTTTTTCACTTTCAGTACACTTTTCAATAAATTACATGAGATATTTAATACTTTACTATAAAATAGGCTTTGTCTAATTCCTAAACACCCACACTCTTCCAAAACTCAATCAGGAGGAAATAGAAAGCTTGAACAGACCCATAACCAGCGAAGAAATTGAATCGGTTATCAAAAATCTCCCAACAAATAAGAGTCCAGGACCAGATGGCTTCCCAGGGGAGTTCTACCAGACGTTTAAAGCAGAGATAATACCTATCCTTCTCAAGCTATTCCAAGAAATAGAAAGGGAAGGAAAACTTCCAGACTCATTCTATGAAGCCAGTATTACTTTGATTCCTAAACCAGACAGAGACCCAGTAAAAAAAGAGAACTACAGGCCAATATCCCTGATGAATATGGATGCAAAAATTCTCAATAAGATACTAGCAAATCGAATTCAACGGCATATAAAAAGAATTATTCACCATGATCAAGTGGGATTCATTCCTGGGATGCAGGGCTGGTTCAACATTCGCAAATCAATCAACGTGATACATCACATTAATAAAAAAAAAGAGAAGAACCATATGATCCTGTCAATCGATGCAGAAAAGGCCTTTGACAAAATCCAGCACGCTTTCTTTTTTTTTTTTTTTTAACTCAAATACTTTATTAAAATAAATGTTATTTGCTAGTAGAGATTTAAATTATACCTATTAATTTATTTATTTATTTATTTTTTATTTTTTAATATATGAAATTTACTGTCAAATTGGTTTCCATACAACACCCAGTGCTCATCCCAAAAGGTGCCCTCCTCAATACCCATCACCCACCCTGCCCTCCCTCCCACCCTGCCCTCCCTCCCACCCCCCATCAACCCTCAATTTGTTCTCAGTTTTTAACAGTCTCTTATGCTTTGGCTCTCTCCCACTCTAACCTTTTTTTTTTTTTTTCCCTTCCCCTCCCCCATGGGTTTCTGTTATGTTTCTCAGGATCCACATAAGAGTGAAACCATATGGTATCTGTCTTTCTCTGTATGGCTTATTTCACTTAGCATCACACTCTCCAGTTCCATCCATGTTGCTACAAAAGGCCATATTTCATTTTTTCTCATTGCCACGTAGTATTCCATTGTGTATATAAACCACAATTTCTTTATCCATTCATCAGTTGATGGACATTTAGGCTCTTTCCATAATTTGGCTATTGTTGAGAGTGCCGCTATAAACATTGGGGTACAGGTGCCCCTATGCATCAGTACTCCTGTATCCCTTGGATAAATTCCTAGCAGTGCTATTGCTGGGTCATAGGGTAGGTCTATTTTTAATTTTCTGAGGAACCTCCACACTGCTTTCCAGAGCGGCTGCACCAATTTGCATTCCCACCAACAGTGCAAGAGGGTTCC
>NC_064811.1:127947062-127976253 GCF_023721935.1 Panthera uncia | reverse complement strand
TGGGAGAGAACCAAAGCATAAGAGACTGTTAAAAACTGAGAACAAACTGAGGGTTGATGGGGGGTGGGAGGGAGGGGGGGTGAGTGATGGGTATTGAGGAGGGCACCTTTTGGGATGAGCACTGGGTGTTGTATGGAAACCAATTTGACAATAAAATTCATATATTAAAAAAAAAATAAAAATAAAAATAAAAAAATAAATAAAATAGGCTTTGTCTTAGATGCTTTTGCCCAGCTATAGGCTAATGTATAAGTGTTCTGAGCATGTTTAAGGTAGGCTAGGCTAAGCTATGATGCTCCATAGGTTAGGTGTATTAAATGCATTTTTGACTTAATGATATTTTCAAATTACAGTGGGTTTATCAGGGTGTAACTCCATTGTGAGTTGAGGAAGATCTGTACTTGTAATTCTCCACTCGCAGCATGCTCTTTCCCATTTTTATGTCTTTCACAAAATGTTCTAAAACACCTGTTCCTCTCTCCTATTTGAAACTCCAAAAAAAATCTCCTAAAGCTTAGTTTAAGCATTCTGTGAAAGAGCTTCCCCTGAGCTCACAGGACAGGCTGAGTGTCATCCCATGTGTTCCCAGAACACAACTTTATCAAATCAATTTGTATACTTGTCTTTCTCAGCAGACTGAAAACTTCAGAACATGCATTGCCCTTGCCTTCCTAGAGCTTAGTGCTAGGTTAGAGCAGACACAAAGGCCATCCCTTGACTTCAGGACCATGTATCCACAGCCCTAACTCTAAACTTTGAGACTGTTCAGGCTCCCAAACCCCACAACATCCTGTGCACTCCCATATATGACACAGGGTAAATTAATAATAAAGAATTCTGTGCTAACCATTTTTGGCCTTTCCTGGAGAGATAAATCACAGAAATCTCAGGTGGGCAAGCTCCAAAAAACCTATAGATCTATTTGCTAAACCTGGAGTCAACAGCTGGCATTCAATACTGCTTTAATTAGCCTCCCTTCACACTGGCCTCAGCAGTATCAAAACAACCAAGCATGAAATCCACACCCAGTTCGAAGGCTCTTTTGGTTCATTTTTCTAGTCCAATGGGTTTCAAACTGCCATTAGAAGTATCTCAGGAGCTTTTCAAAAATACTGATACCAAGGCACATGCCATATGAACTGAATCAGAATCTCTGAGACCAGACCGTGGTCTGGGCATGCATATCTTACAAAGCCTCCCCAGGTGCTTTAACTCCCCAGGGTTGAGAACACTGCTCTTCTCACCCCAGAATCTAGCAACAGGTCAGGGGTACTGGGTGGCAGCGAGGATCCCTTTAGGACTAGTCTGTAGCTACATCAGTGGAAAACAGATCCAAAGCTTTAAATGGGTCCTAACATTTTGGTATTATTAAACAGCTCCTTGGAGAGACTCATGGACTCCACAACAATCTGCCCACCAGAAGCAGACAGTGAGGAGAGTCTAGTGTCCTGGAGGCACACAGTTTTAGGAAAGTTCATATCAGTTCAGAAGCTATGAAAGTTACTCAAGAAATATGGATGAGCTGTATTATCCATTAACATTGTTTTCAGGCTAATTTACTCATCAGTCTCTTTTATGACTAGAAATAGTTTTTATTATTAACCACAGTAGGAGAGTATCATGGCCAGAATGAAAATAACTAACGTAAAAGGATACCATACTAATTCATATCTAGAAATTTCTCCCAAAAAAATCAACAAGGGCTTACTTAATAGTTAACATTAAAGAAAATCTGCTGACAACATAAGTTAGAGATATATTCAAATTAGTGTATATATATATATATATATATATATATATCTCTATATATTCAAATAAAGATATATTGAATATATATATTCAAATATGTATATATATTCAAATTAGTAAGTAAGGGGACTCAAGACTTGACCTGAGGACAACAAAGCTTCCTGGTCAACTAACATATAGCTATCCCCACTTTTCAGAAGATTTACATTAGTACCTATTTTCACTAACCAAAAGAAATCCTAAGAGCATTTTCACTTGTACGGAAAAAAGACAAAAAGTGAAGAACCAGTGTTCAGCGTTTGGTTTAGGAATGGCTCCACCAAGCTCCTTCCCTGGGAACTACATTCAGCATCTCAAGCATAAGCCACCACAGTTTTGAACTGTGTCTATGAGTATCTGCACTGGCAAGATGTATCCTAGGGTATGTGAAAAGCCTGAGAGAAAAAAATTCTTTAAAGTTTTAAAAAATTAAAAAAGAGAAAGCCTAAGAGGGTTTTTTTTTTTTTTTTTTTTTAGGTCTCAGAAATGCTCAAAGATTTTTTTTCCGGGGCGCCTGGGTGGCTCAGCCGGTTAAGCGGCCGACTTTGGCTCAGGTCATGATCTCGCTGTCAGTGAGTTCGAGCCCTGCGTCGGACTCTGTGCAGACAGCTCAGAGCCTGGAGCCTGTTTCAGATTCTGTGTCTCCCTCTCTCTGACCCTCCCCTGTTCATGCTCTGTCTCTCCCTGTCTCAAAAATAAATAAAATGTTAAAAAAAAAAATTTAAAAAAAAAGATTTTTTTCCATATAAATTAATAATTGCTGCTGCTGCTTCCCCTTACATCATTTCAGATGACAAAAGGCTTCATAGGAACACTACTCTTTCAAAGAGTGGGGGAAACCTGTATTTTAAACCACTTAAAAAACCATACATCTAAGGAACCTTCTCCAATTAGGAGTTACAGATTCCCCAAATCAGCTCTGTTTACCAATTACAACTTTGAAAAATTAAAAGTAGATGATATCTGTTGCCCTCAGAAGTGGCAGAGTACGTTACATCTCTCCAATTCCAAATATATGCCTGTACTTGTTTACCCACCAAGCCCAACCGAATCAAAACTGGGATTAATTCAAAATCAGGAAAGGGAACAAAACTTTGTCTTTGATCGACATAACACTAAACGTACTTCCTGAGCATACATTTAAAAAATAGGATGTATCTCCAAGTTTTATTCTATTTCATGTTTCTCCACTATCAGAGGTAAGCATCTGGAAATAGTTAACAGCATTACTACCATTTAGAATCAGAAGGTGATTCGTATGTAAAGAGACATTAGGTAAAAGGATAAAGTTAATGCATTTGTGCTGCATAGTTCTCAGTGGTCAGTTGTGTTAGGCCAGTAACACTACTGAGAAATACACTACCACACAGCATGGGTAACAGATTGAAGTGTGCTCCTGTTTGGCTTCTGAGATCGTTTTATGCCCAGGTGGCAGCGTTGTTAGTTTAACCACAAAGAAGCCGTTATCAGTTGTAATTACATCTGGACAAGTATCTTCAAATAAGTACCATACAACCTAGATCCTTGCCCAGCAAAATAACGGCCACTTAACTAAATTAAGATATTAAAATCTTAGATTCATTTAATTAGATGTTGATTCTCTGCCAACAGAGGCAGAAAAAAAAAATGACATGAAACTGAAGTTTATGGAAATGATTTGATGAGGGGCTTCTGGGTGGCTCAGTGGGTTGGGCCTCCAGCTCTTAATTTCGGCTCAGGTCATGATCCCGGGGTCTTAGGATCAGGCCCCGCCACCGACCCTGAGCTGAGCATGGAGCCTACTTGGGATTCTCGCTCTCTCTTCCTCACTCTAACCCTCTCCCCCGCTCGCTCTCTCTCTCTCTCAAATTTAAAAAAAAAAAAAAAAATTTTTTTTAATGATTGGACGAGCTAAAAGACATTAAATTCACAAAGATACAAGCACGCCTTGGAATCTTACCAGGACTTAACGGACCATGGTATGCAGGGAAGGCTAACTCAGCGCAGTGCTTCCCTAATAAACGGACTAACTCCTTACCAACCAGCAGTTCAGAGCACAAAAGGACATCGATTCCAGCCCTTTGGTAAAAGAACAACGGATTTTCAAAGAAATCTTACTGGCATAAAGTGAAGATTCGTTAGGTTACTTCTGAAACCGTGAGCCACTCAGAAACGTGCTCTACAAACCATGATACATAGCACTCGTCTAAGACCCAAGATGCTTGCTCGCTCACACCTTTCCCGGTTCTTCCTAAGAGGCCGCACCTTTGGCAGCAGAATCCGGGGAGCCTGGTGCAATGGTTCTGAAGCGACTCGTGCTTTGGACAGGTCGCTAAGTTTGTGAGACACTCGGGTCACGTTCGCGAACGCCTCCGGATTTTAGCCTAACCCGCCTTGGAAGGCTCTGGGGACAGCGCGGGGCGCGCAAGGGCGGGAAGGCGGCGGACGCCCCGCGGCCTAAGGGTAGCAGGCCCGGGGCCACGCCTCAGCCTCTGGGCTCCGGCCGCGTCGACCTGGCGGCCCCTCCATGGGAGCCAAGCCCCCGAAACCCCGCCGGGGCCTAAAGCTGCCGAGGAGCTCCGCCGCCTCGAGAGTGGGGAGGAGCGGGACCCTGGGGCTCGGCCTCAGTTCTTACCATAGCGGATCTTCCGAAGGCTGGGCCTGCGCGAAGCGAGGGGCGGGGCGGGACTAGACGGGTTTGATTTTGGCGCGGACACCGCCAGGGGGCGGAGCAGCGACCAGGAAGAGGTGGGACGGGGGCCGACCTCCGCTCCAACGGTGCGCGGCGACCCCTGGCGGCTCGGCGGAGCGGCCGGCCGGAGAGGGGCGGGGTCGGCCAGGGCGCGGCTTGGACTGGTCTCTCCGCGCTCCTGCCTCTGCTCTCCTGAGGTAGAATGTGACTCCTTTTTTTAGAAAGTCTTAAGCCCTCACTTTAGGGCACGTTTTCCTCGCGCTGCAGAAACCCGGCCTAAAGTTGGCCTTAAAAAATAGAGGCGGTTTGGCTGTCGAGGAAGGAAGCGCTGCCCCCATCCACCCGGATTTGCCCAGCCTAAGGCGGACTTTGTTCTCTCCTAATTTTACCCCTCTTCTTTGCAGCTCTCTTCAGTGTTTTCCCAGTTTTAAAATATCGCTTTGTGTTGTCTGTTTTCCCCCTAGGTTTATTTGTTTTAAATAAACAAAATAATGAGCTTCAAATGAAAGCTGTGGAAAAGCTGCTACCTCACGACCTGAAAATACATGAATATTCAGGTCTGAAGCTCGTGTGTGTTAGCCTAAAGGCGCTACAAAATTAACTCAGACTTATCAGTTATTTTGAAAATTATTGTACGTTATTTTGAACTATTTTAAAGTACAGTAATTTTACCGAAAACATAGAGTGGCATCTAAAGTGAGAATTTTTATCTCTTATTGCTTCTTTAAGAAACAGAAGCAAAGACGGGGCACCGGGTGGCTCAGTCGGTTGAGCTTTGGGCTCAGGTCATGATCTCGCAGCTCCTGAGTTCAAGCCCTGCGTCGGGCTCTGTGCTGACAGCTCAGAGCCTGGAGCCTGCTTCGGATCCTGTGTCTCCCTCTCTCTCTGCCCCTACCCCACTCGCATTCTGTCTCTGTCTCTGTCTCTCTCAAAAATAAATAAACAGGGGCGCCTGGGTGGCTCAGTTGGTTGAGCAACGGACTTCGGCTCAGGTCACGATCTCGTGGTTTGTGAGTTCGAGCCCCTCATCAGCCTCTGTGCTAACAGCTCAGATCCTGAAGCCTGATTCAGATTCTGTGTCTTCCCCTCTCTCTGCCCCTCCCCTGCTCACGCTCAGTGTCTCTCTCTGTCTCTCAATAATAAATAAATTAAAAAAAAAAAATAGGGGTGCCTGGGTGGCTCAGTTGGTTAAGCGGCTGACTTCAGCCCAGGTCATGATCTCGCGGTCCGTGAGTTCGAGCCCCGCGTCGGGCTCTGTGCTGACAGCTCAGAGCTTGGAGCCTGTTTCAGATTCTGTGTCTCCCTCTCTCTCTCTCTCTGACCCTCCCCTGTTCATGCTTTGTTTCTCTCTGTCTCAAAAATAAATAAACGTTAAAACAATTTTTTTTAAAATAATAAACATTAAAAAAAACCTTTTTTTAAAGAAACAGAAGCAAGGGGCACCTGAGTGGTTCAGTGGGTTGTGTTTCTGACTCTTGATCTCCACTCAGGTCATGATCTCACAGTTTGTGGGTTCGAGATCTGAGCATGCATTGGATTCTCTCTCTATCTCCTTCTTTCTGCCCTATCCCTGTTCACACTCTCTCTCTCTCTCTCTCAAAATAAATAAGTAAGCACTAAAAAAAGAAAGAAAGAAAGAAAGAAAGAAAGAAAGAAAGAAAGAAAAAGAAAAGAAACATAAGCAAGGGAAGGGTTATATTGGTTGCTTAGAGTTCCATTAATTTAGTTTTCCCTAGGGTGTGTTAGGATACCATATGATTGATGGTACATGAGATGATTTTAAAATAGTAAATGGGGGCGTCTGGGTGGCTCGGTCGGTTAAGCGTCCGACTTCGGCTCAGGTCATGATCTCACGGTCCGTGAGTTCAAGCCCCGCGTCAGGCTCTGTGCTGACAGCTCGGAGCCTGGAGCCTGTTTCAGATTCTGTGTCTCCCTCTCTCTCTGCCCTTCCCCTGTTCATGCTCTGTCTCTCTCTGTCTCAAAAATAAATAAATGTTTAAAAAAAATTAAAAAAAAAAATAAAATAAAATAGTAAATGGGTAGCCATTTAATACATGTTTTAATATGTACTAGAAAAAGTATAAGTAGCACATTATACTCCAGAGTTCTCATGCATTTCTCTAGATTTGGATGAAGTAGGTATGTCAAAAAAACAAAAATGATATTTAAGAAAATATGAAGTAATTGCACTGGAGATATATAGATTTGACAAAAACCATAAAGGTGATGCTTGTGGGAAGAGTTGCCTTACTTGGCTCTCGAACTGCCATACCTCTTCCCTCCAACAGGAATGGCCTTTTTCCATTTGGCTTATTCTAATCTCCCTTTAGATAGCTCATATGTCTGGGAGATCTGACAGGATTCGCTTCAGGAATCTTTTTCCGTGCTTCCCCTCTCCCAGGGCACAAGCAGATAGAGGGTCTTCCGCGGTATGCTATAGCAATCTGCAATTTTTAAAAAAATTTTTTTAACGTTTATTTATTTTTGAGACAGAGAGAGACAGAGCATGAACGGGGGAGGGTCAGAGAGAGAGGGAGACACAGAATCCGAAGCAGGCTCCAGGCTCTCAGCTGTCAGCACAGAGCCGACTCGGGCCTCGAACTCACGGACTGTGAGATCATGACCTGAGCCGAAGTCGGACGCTCAACCAACTGAGCCACCCAGGCGCCCCAGCAATCTGCAATTTTATCATAGCACCCCACATTCATTCTATAACTGTTTTCTTGGACAGCTTCCCTGAAACATCAAACTCCTTTCTGTGGCAGAGGTTAACCCAACGATCTTGGTGTCACTAAGACCTAGCACAGTGCCCAACAGATGGTCAACACTCAATAAATGTGTATCAAATAAATGTACGAGGTATTTAAGAACACCGTCTCTTCATTGACTTGGGGATAACTGGATATAGTTTTCAGTTGAAAAATCAAAGGATACTTTACTTTATTAAAATCTTAATTATTGGGGCACCTGGGTGGATCGGCCGGTTGGGCGACTGACTTCGGCTCAGGTCATGATCTCACAGTTTGTGGGTTCAAGCCCCGCATCGGGCTCCGTGCTCACAGCTCAGAGCCTGGAGCCTGCTTCCGATTCTGTGTCTCCCTCTCTCTGCACCTCCCCTGCTCGTGCTCTGTCTCTCTCTGACTCTCAAAAAATAAATAAATGTTAGCAAAAAAAAAATTTTTTTTTAATCTTATTTGTATTGGGTAATGCTTTCCCATTCATTATCCTTACCAATAGAAATTTGAAATTATCATATATACCATTCGGATGTGTTAAATTAAACAAGGAAGCCATTAGACTCTATTGTGTGGCTCTAATGCTGCGGCAGCCTACAAGGGCAAACCCAAATCTAAGCCTGTAAATGCCCTGAGGTTAGGAAATCAGAACACTAACGACAATTGCATCAGTCAACAAGACTTTAAGCTTTAGTGAATCGAATAATTCCTTTGGTTCTGTACTCTGTGTAAGTCATTCCGCGGGCTCCTGTCGCCAGAGCAGTCCTACCCACTTCTGGTTTGACACTGCTTGATTAGAACTGATTTTGCTCAGACTCCTAAAATCTTTAATATGCCTCAGTTTATCTTTTAATGATGTCTAGAGATACCCCAAGTTTTGTAATATTACGGAGCAGGCAGATGTAGTATACAGGTTTTTAAGTATGGTAGATAAATATTTGCAGCATCTGAGAGGAACCCATGACTTTGGATCCCGTATCCACCATCTAGCATCTGTTTTTGTACCCAGATGGCATTTATTTATTGTCCAAATTTGTGTTTTACAAAATCCTTAAGCATACATTAAGTTCATTCTTTTTACTTTATCTGCTGCCTGCAAAGTGTGTGAAGATGAACCAGACAGGTCACGCCAGTAAGGGGTTTGTTTTAGTCAGAACTGCTCTCCCATCTCAGCACCCTTGCCCAAGACCCTGCTCTACAGAGGGACCTGTTGCCCTTACTCCAGCCACAACCCTCCCCACAGGCAAGGAATCTGCAGGGCCAAAGAGATGTGCCCACCTGTCACAACCCCTCTTCTAGACTGGGAACCTGGAAACCCAGAATCCCCTGAATTTCCGCCAAAACAGAACTTGAGACAAAGACGTGCTGGTAATTTATTTGGGAGTGAGGAGGCAGCAAGGGTGAGATGCGAAAGGAGCAAAACCACTAAACATGTGTGCACTTCTCTGTGTGGGTATTTAAAAATCTTTTAAATCTCCTTTGTGGAAGGAAAGAACACAGGAGAGATGGGATCTGAGGACAGAACTCCACTGGAGAGGACACTCTGACTCTCTAGGTCCCTTCCAGGCCCTTGGCCACGTTCTGTCTTTAAACCCCCGGCATTCTTGCTACACACAGGTGTGGTTCTTGCCATTCCATCTAATGAACTCTCTGCCATCTGGGCCATGCCTGACTCGACCAGGGCTAGGCGCTCGTGCCAAAGGCAGAGTGTACAGGGTGAACATAGAGCAAGCCCCTTGCCTTCGAGGTGGCCAAGGTAGCCTTGGACAGTGACAAATTGACTCAATTGGGTCTTCTCTTGGGAAAGATGAGTACTAAGTGCACATGGAGTGGGTTACTCATTGAACAGTAGCTGTATCCTAAATGGCCCTAAATTGTAGTTACACTTCTCTGAGATTCCAGATGTGCACCCATTTTAGAATACCAGACCTCAGAACGACACCACCAAGGAGAAGAGACACATTCTCCCTTCTCCGGTTCCCTTGCTTTCTCAGGAAATATACTCCAAACTGAAGATAACCTTCTCATGGCCCTTCCTTGAAATTCTGAAAAGCATGACCTCTAGAAGAAACTTCTTATTAAGGAAGCAGGAAAAGAAAGTAATTTGGAAAAGACAGAGGGAAAAGTCTACAAGGTAGGAAAAGAAGGAGAATAAAAAACCGTGAAAGGAGAACATTTCAAATAAGAAATAGTCAACATTAAAAAAAATTTTTTAATGTTTATTTTTGAGAGAAAAAGAGAGTGCATGAGTGAGGGAGGGATGGGGGGGCAGAGGATCCAAAGTGGGCTCTGCAATGACAGCAGACAGCCTGATGTGGGGCTCGAACTCACGAACTGAGAGATCATGACCTGAGTCGAAACCAAGAGTCGGATGCCCAACCGACTGAGCCACCCAGGTGCCCCAAGAAATAGTCACCGTTATCAACTTCTCAGTCATCCCACATCCCCTGAGTTAAAAATGACAATGCTATTGTATCATTTTTGCAGAGCATCGGTTTCAACGAGGGCTCCTGGAAGCTGGAAAAATCTCAGATGGTCTGTGGCTCTCCAAAGGGCTATAGTACACAAACAGATACACGGTACATCTCTGGTAGTAACATTTCATGGAGTGGGGATAGGGGAGATTAGGAAAAAATGTATAAGAGATCTCCTTAGGGGGATGATAATGGAAAAAAGGTTGAGAAACACTGGTGTAGAGTAAATATACAATTTATCATCCAAACGGGCACATCTGAGAACGAAAGGGACTGTTATTTATAATTATGTGGCATAAAGCAGGATTGTGCCCATGAATCATGTGATAACTCAGAACTTCCCTTGTGTTTTATTAACACTTCTCTTATGGCTCTTACCTTAATTTCTCTGTATCATAGTTTCTAATCATTCCATCTGGGAGAACAGGCACAGTAAGGAACTTACTCCTTTTTGTAGCCCAGTCTCATTTCTCCTCATTTCTTCTTGAGCATTCTGTGGCCTCACGACATTGAACTACTTGTTCTTTCCTGGACATCTCATGCTCTCTCGCCATCTTTTACCAAGTGTTGGCTCATAAGTGGTCCGGCGGCAACACCAGCCCTCTGCCTTCCTCTGGGGCAAGTTCTTACCTGCCAGTTCCCTCAGCCCCATCCAGTGACCCCTGCCACCCTCCATTCCTGGCAGGAGGCTGGGGCCCAAGCCATGGGGAAGTCTGAGTCATGGTGTGGGGTCCTAGGTGCCCATGAGGGTCTCTACTTAGCCATCAAGTATCCTTATGCCCCAGGGAGCAGGACATTAAATAGCAAATAAAAACCACCACCACAGGTCAAGAGGCCACAGAAAAAAGGAAAAAGCCTTTTACATTCTTTTTGAAGGAGGGTTCCTGCATTTTCATTTTGCATCAGCCCCCACAAATTATGTAGCCAGCCATTATATATTATGTATATCTTCACACATGTACACACACACATATATGTATATATATACACACACTGAACATGAATACACACACACACACACACACACACACACACACACATTCATGTAAGTTTCATTCCAGTAGAATTAAAGCTCCATGAGAATAGGGACTTTTTAGTTTGCTGCTGTTTCCTAGTGGCTAGAACATACTAGACTCAGTAAATATTTGCTAATGAATGCATATAAAAGCAGCTCATGGTATTATAATTACCTGGCCTGGTTCACTAACCAAACTGCAAGCTCTTAGAGGCCACAGGCTTTACCTCATCTTTATATCCCTTACACCTACCTTAAACCCTGGTGTATCACAAGTGCTTAGACATTTGTCCAATGACAGCAACAACAAAAAAAGGCAGTAGCGTGGGGTAGAGGATAGAATATCATTTGCCCTTCCTGCCTCTTCACTTAGGGTAAATAATACACTGCAGCTTTAGTTGAACTTGGTTGCTCTGGAAAGGAGTGCAGCTGGCTTTATGGGAAATGAGTTCTCAAAGGATAATTTGAGAGATGCTTAAACGTGGGACAACTGGCTTTTATCAGGAATGCCATGCTCTCTGCATCTGAAAATCTCCAAATGGCCCATGATGGCAATGGTGCCTGCTTGGTTTAAAGAAAAAATAAGTGAAGAATGGACGCAGCATTAAATAAAACCAATACCCGCAGTTACATGTTTGGCCTTTATCTCATTTCTATTTCATCTGTCCTTCCAAGACTGACTCAGTCTCCTCTTGTAGAGTTACAAACTATTAGAGGTTTTTTTAACCCTCCAAAAAAACAAAACAAGAAATTTTTATTGTGTCCCTCCATTGTTCACAAAGGATATTCAAAAGAAAATTTTAGTATTCCAGACTAAATGAAAAATCAAAAAGCCTATAAATAAAAAAGTTCTATGCATATATATGTAAGGCAATGACTTATTTATAATTAATGAAGAAAGACAAGAGTCCGTTATAGGGGAACAAAAGATCAAATATCAAACCCATACACCACTCAAGTTGAGAGCTTATCTGTCCTTAAGTCTTGTGGGGAAGATAACTGACCTATAGGTTAGCAGTATTAAAATGACAACTTTGACTTTATGAATAGAGACCAATGTAAATTTTATTCGATTTATGAAAGCCAGGGCACCTGGCTGGCTCAGTCAGCTCAGCTTCCGACTTTGGCTCGGCTCATGATCTCACAGTCTGTGGGCTTGAGCCCTACTTCAGGCTCCGTGCTGACAGCTCAGAGCCTGGAACCTGCTTTGGATTCTGTCTCCCTCCCCCTTTGCCCCTCCCCCACTCACACTCTGTCTCTCTCTCTCTCTCTCTCTCAAAAATAAATAAACGTTAAAAAAAAAGAAAGAAAGAAAGAAAGAAAGAAAGAAAGAAAGAAAGAAAGAAAGCAAGCCAGTTGAAACTATCTTCTTTGGAAGGATATGACCTAGTGATACCCTATTATTTGTACATTTATCATCAGGTTCCTTTACAACCAAGCCTCCAGAGGCCTGTCTGGACATAATCTTTAGATGTTGTGAGTACTGCTCGAAATGCTTGGCCATTAGCTTGATGGAATATAAAAAATTGTATTGTAGGGGAGCCTAGGTGGTTCAGTCAGTTAAGTGTCCAACTTCAGCTCAGGTTATATCTCGAAGCTGGTGAGTTTGAGCCCCACATCAGGCTGTCTGCTCTCAGCATGGAGCCCACTTTGGATCCTCTGTCCCCCTCTCTCTCTGCCTATCCCCTGCTCGTGTTATCTCTCTCTATCTCAAAAATAAATAAAATATTTTAAAAATAAATGAATAAATAAACCCCTAACCTCTAAAAAAAACTTTTATTGTAATGAATTTTATTTTAATTAAATCTTGGAACCTAAAGACAATATTTGTAGCAAGGTCCCTTTCTAGTTCTTCACCCCCTAGAAATGTGACCAGCCTGATGCCAGAAGGTCTGTCCTGTGATTCTTTAAGGATTATAAGCATATTGCTTTGGGTCTATTTGGACTTCTAAATATATTTGCTAGACATACATGTCATGATTTTCCAAATTCCTGCTTAAGATACATCCTAAATGCTCACCTGATTATTAGCATCGTAAACAACAAAAATTTCACTATGCTTTTCTCACTTTTATAAACAGTTTGTTTGAGGTATTGATATCTTCCCCGTATTGTAGAACATTCCTTCATTTCCCTTTACTAAAAAAGCAAACAATACATAAACATTCACCCTGGAAATGGAGAAAACAAGCTTTATTATAATGATTTGAGATTTTGTGCATGGTAAAGGTATACACATGAATCTTGTTTCTCCTATGTTTCAAGACAGAATTAATTTAAAGTTTTATTGTAGACTAAAGCATCCAAAATACTGTGGTACATATGTAGCTACGGACATACAAACACTTTGATGCACAGCGTTCATTCTTTTCTTTAAATAGGCAGTCAGCATTTCGATTCATAAAAGAACAAATGAGAATATATCAGTATCAATGTCAGAGCGCGCAAGACTTAGTGTTCTATACACAAAACGTATGAAACAGACCTAAAAAGATGGAATGTACAAAATTTAAAAAGAAACAAAGGAAGCAGAAATCCTTTATACTCATACATAGGATTGAAAGGCTATAGAATTGAAAATGATATAAAGAATTCCATTACAAGAATACACTCTGTTGATGACAGAACATTCCCATGTCATAAAGCAAAAGCATTGAGTTTAAGGCTGTGTTGCTTTTGAAAGTTAATGGACGTGCTGTACATTCATTGGGACAACATAGCCAATTTATTAATCTATTTTAGAATATTAATAGCTTTCATACATTCTCCACAAACAGACCACACAATCACTGCCACACAGTTCATCTTCAGAAAGTTTAAGATTAACATCATGATTTGTAGCTTACTGTCATTTAAAACAAAACAAAAAAATCATTTATTTATACCAAACAAATCTTTAATGGGCACTTAGTTTCCTTTATGGCAATACTAGATTCCTAGTTATCAAAAATATTAAAATAATTGTAAAGTTTAAAACCCTGCAACATTTACAGAATGCAACAGTATTACGACTTTCGATTTTAAGCAAAATTAGATGATGTTCTCAAGCAAACAGCTTCAATTTTCTCCTACCTGGAAATGTCTTGTTGTTAAATTAGTAAACTAAAAATGCTCCTCCCTTTCCAGAAGCTGGTGAATAGGGAGGATACTATAGAGTCCAAATGTACAAAAAGGTTTTTCCCTTTTGAAGTAATCTGCACATTCCCTAATACTTATTTGCTATTTCCTCCAATTAACTCGGTAGGTATTAGCAAAGCATTTATGTGAATCCTTCCATGTTAGGATCCATAGACACTTGCTACTATACTGTTATTCCAGCCAACTTCATGTGAGGACATACCCTGTATATTTAGTAGTAGAAGCAACTGTGTTCTGGTTGCATGGACCTGTAGTATTTATTTGTCTCAAATCTAGTCAAAGAGTAAATTAAAATAAGGAAACTTGGGGATTTGTTTAGTTACTGGAGACTAAAGTTTGATCAAGATACTAAGTACCATTTTAAAAAATGGTGAACAGTCATAAAGGCTTTTTATTCATGTGTTTCTGGATGGCCAGGTCACCATGTCCCCCAAGCCCAGCAGGGGAGGTCTGTTTTGGAGGGAATGCATTGTCACTGACCTTTACATTCAAACTGGCAATATTCTGCCATAAGTGCCCAGGGGACATTTGAATGGGTAATTTCTCAGTGCTACTTATCATGAACGTATGACAGGTTCTGTACACTTGACAAAGAGAAATCAAACAATAATGATAGCTCAGGAAAAAAAAAATCACTTATTTTAATATCCTTCTCAGTTTACCAGAAACCATTTTCCAGAGAATGTGACAAAATTTCATGTAAATCTTGTCTACTCTATCTTATCAGCAGCACTTTCCCTCCTCAAATATGCTCATCAAGAAATACAGTAAATGCTAATATGTATCCAAATGTGAAATGTTATCTACACTTTACCATACATGATTATATATTTTGGAGGGGAAAATACAGTGTTTCTTAGAGTGCCCACAACATGTGTTTTAGTAACAGATAGTGGAACAAGTCTGAATCAAACTATCTATTCTTCCATTCCAATTTGTGCCAATATTGACAGATTTAAAAAAAAAACAGCCTCATATTCAATATATTATTGAGATACCCAGCCCGATATGGTAGGACGGCTAGTTAATTTCTAAATTCACAAGTATAATTTCAATGTTGTGCAAAAAACACTTTTAAGTCAACTAGTCTTAAGACCAATAGCCTGTGACAGAATCTAAACAGGAAGCCACTTTTACTTGTGAAAACACACAGAAGTTATTTTAACAAATTTAAAAGGTTTTCTTTTAAACCGTCTGGGACCTATCAAAGGCCTAGCTTATCTTTTATGCAGAATGTCAGTAAAGGGCAAAATGAAATTCCCTCCCTAGAGTGTAAGCTCCAAGCAGGCAGGGATTTTTGTCTCTTTTGTCTATTGCTGTATCCCCAGTGCCTAAAATAGTGCCTGGCACCTAGTAAGCACTCATTAAATACGAGTGTTTGAATTCAAAGACTTAGTTCGCTGATGTTAGGAAACAGTATTTTATTTAACATCCGAAAATGCTATTGAATTTTATAACTTTATCACAGTCTCAAATATTTTGAAAACTCTACCTAACTAAAAAAAAAAAAGAAAAAAGAAAAAGAAATTCTAAACCTAAATGTAAATCTTCCTGAAAACATTTTTTTTGAGAGGTTGATTTGGGCATAATAAATTTGACAGACAATTGGAAGTAGCTAGATTTCCCTTCTAAATTTAAAAAAGTCCTATATTTAAGAGAATGACTGGGTTGTAAATTAAGCAATGAACATCACATATAATTATACATGTGGGAAATGTTTTCTTATAGTACAGTTCTAAGGTGCTTTCAGTGAAAAAGATCCCAAAGTCATATCAAAGATGCCAAGCATGACATCCTATTTGGTAGAACTGAGTAGAAAATTAAACAGTGGAAACAGACCACGTCTTACCTTACAGTATCAAAGACAGATTAACGATTGACTAAATTTTCCGTCACATTTCTCAAAACCCATTTATACTTCGTTTAAATTAAAAGTAACTAAAGTTCAACGTTTCCTTTTCTTTCAACCTGTTTTCGTTTTGTTTTTGCTTTTGAAAGCACAGAAGGCCATTTTCTGACTAAAAGTCAGCCAATACCATCATTCCTGGAAAATGGTGAAAATCATACCTGTTTTAGGGCTTGCTCTACTAGGGACGGCTTTAAACTGCTCAGTAAAGGGATGTGCTGGACGATGCTTCTGTCTTTCAGAGTGCTGCCTATTTCAATACACCAAAGGTTCAGCTATATATATATATATATATATATATGATACATTCTACCTTACCCTAATCATGTATACATAGTCCTTTAATGCCTCTACTATTCATTAGACAATGATAAATAACCGTAACATGCCCTTACCTGTAATGCTTTCGAGATAACACGACTTTGGTAACACTTGCTTTCTAAGGGGAAACCATTAATCAATCACATGCCTTTGGTTGACACCATCCGTCCTCCAAAGGGCTACTTATGGCTCTCTGTCCTAGGACACTGGCGTCCTACTACATGTGCTGACATTTTGCAGGAGGTAAAGCTTTCGCTTTCGTGAAGTGGAAGAGGAGAGACACGTGAGAACATGGCACATAAAATGTGACTGACTTTTTCTTGATTACATGCCAGTGCACTAATCTGGAGTTGAGGGGGGCTGTTTGTTTACCAAAAGGTAGCATTGCTATTAGCAATATGCTTTTTAAAGCATTAGGAATTTCAGGTTTCCCTGAAAATGGACTCTGTTTTTTGATACAAGGGGAGCAGGAGAGAAAAGGTGAGAACACACAAAAAGGATCTTTGATCTAACCCAGAAAGGATGGGATATGTGCAGTGGTTTTTAAGTGCTAAACTCAAGAGGCCTGCCTAATCACACCTGGGAGGGTTTTGCAAGACAGTCTTATTTTCTCCTAATTTACATGTAGTTAATGATAACCAAAAAAATGTCACATGAGTTAAGACCGACTGTAAAAGTGAGGTTAGGAGATCCCCCGGGTCTTGTAATTGAAGTTAAATAAAGTACAACAGATTCTGTTTTTGTTTTGTTTTGTTTTGTTTTTTGTTTTGTTTTTGGAGGCTCTGCATAAAAGCTACCATTCACGGGATTAACAAACACCTTTAAATATTCTAGGTTTTTTTTAGTGCTTGTTTGATTTGCAAAATCAGTTCAACTACATAAATCCCTGTCCTAGAAGCCATAGTTCACAGGTGTGAAACGCTGCGTTTTCCAAAGATTCAGTAGAAGGGATTTCCTTCTTTCAAACCCTAAAGGCGAATTACAGAAATCAGATATGCAGTTTTTAAGGAAATTGTTACATTCAGAAATCACCTTGGAAAGTTCGCCAATGCTTCCTTCTAGCATGAAAAGTCTAGTGTAATCTGGTCCCGCGTCGAGAAATCCCTTCCAGTTCATAGTGCAAGACCTTTGGGAGAGGGGGGTCCATCTGCCCACCACTACTGTAAGTACCGGTAGACCTTGAAACAGTGGTTTCCAGAGTCTGCAACCACAACGTGACCATCTGAAGTCAGGGCCAGGCCCTGGGGGCCATACAGTGGGTCAGCAGATGTGTTAATGTAGGACAAAAATGATCCACTTCCGTCAAAAACCTGTAAAAAATATAAAGTCAGAGTGTTACAGGAAAAGTTATAGTAATATGATGAAACAGGAGTTAGAAAACCCTTAATGCTAATATCGTCAATACAAAAGCATGCGTGTAACCCAACAGGTTTGTTTAGGTAATGATCATATATCCGATCCTTCACTCCACTTACCTTGCTTTTCCTCCTTTCACTCTCTATCCCTCAGAGTCACTGACAAGGAGCATGCCATTGGCCACCAGACCTCATTTACATTCTTAACAGTGGTCAGTTTGAGGCGAATAGTCTTCAGTGGTGCCTGAAAATGAAGGACCCTTGTCTCCTACTCTCAGCCTTCATTTTCCACACTTCCAGCCTCACATCCCTTTTATCCCCAATCAGAAGACAGAAAAATCAGCCACTAGACCACAAAGGAATGGTTCTGAGTCATAATATACAATGAGAAAATAAAGATCTTTTTTACCTTTTCATTTTTTAAAAATTAATTTATTAGAAAATTTTTTTTTATTTTTTATTATATGAAATTGATTGTCAAATTAGTTTCCATACAACACCCAGTGCTCATCCCAAAAGATGCCCTCTTCAATGCCCATCACCTACCCTTCCCTCCCTCCCACCTGCCATCAACCCTCAGTTTGTTCTCAGTTTTTAAGAGTCTAGGGGCGCCTGGGTGGCTCAGTCAGTTAGGCGTCCGACCTCGGCTCAGGTCATGATCTCACGGTTGGTGAGTTCGAGCCCCACATCGGGCTCTGTGCTGACAGCTTGGAGCCTGGAGCCTGCTTCGGATTCTGTGTCTCCTTTCATCTCTGCCCCTCCCCAACTTGTGCTCTCTGTCTCTCAAAAATAAATAAATGTAAACAAACAAACAAAAAAAGAGTCTCTTATGCTTTGGCTCTCTCTCACACTCTAACCTCTTTTATTTATTAGAAAAAATTTTTAATGTTTATTTATTTTTGACAGAGAGAAAGAGAGAGAGACAGCGCATGAGTGGGTGGAGGGGCAGAGAGAGAGGGAGACACAGAATCCAAAGTAGGCTCCAGGCTCTGAGCTGTCAGCACAAAGCCTGATGCGGGGCTCAAACTCACAGACCTTGAGATCATGACCTGAGCCGAAGTCAGACGCTCAACTGACTGAGCCACCCAGGCGCCCCCTTTTCATTTTTTTTAAAATGTTTATTTATTTTTGAGAGAAAGCAAGCACACGTGAGTGGGAAAGGGCAGAGAGAGATGGAGACACAGAATCCGAAGCAGGCTCCAGGCTCCGAGCTGTCAGCACAGAGCCCGACGTAGGGCTTGAACCCATGAACCCTGAGATCATGACCTAAGCCCAAGTCAGATGCTTAACCGAATGAGTCACCCAGGCACCCCATTCTTTCCTTTTCAGAAAAAAAGGAGTTATAAGAAGTCAATAACTCAACATGTACATTTGTGGGTTTTTTAGAATATTTTGTTTTTAAGTCATCTCTACACCCAGTGTGGGGCTCAAACTCACAACCCTGAGATCAAGATTCACACACTCTACCAACTCAGCCAGCCAGGTGCCCCACAACATGTACATCTGGATATGAAGTAGTCTTCTTTTGGGCTAGAAGCTTCTGCCATGATGAAATACAAGGAACATTTTTCTTTCACAAGGCCCAGGCTGGTTTCTTTTGACCGTTCTGTTTGGCCCATAGGTGTTTCACAAGGCAGTGTGACTAGGCAGGTGCTAGGAGGGCCACAATACAAACAGCTAAGCACCTGTAGTCTATAGAACTGCTTTGTAAACTTGGTTCCCAGTCTGGCTTCCAGCTTTCCAACACAATAGAATAGCTCTTTCAAATGTAGATGTACATTAGCATAATTAAGCAAGATAAATATAATGGAGAAATAAAAGCATTTATAGTCTCAGTCCTTTTTCTGGGAAGTAATACCAGTATCACATTCAAACGGCTAAATACTACTGTCTTCACAAAGACACCTGGATGCTACCTGATTTAACCCGTGCATTCTGAGGTCTCAGAAATTCGGCACAGGTTCATATTGGCAAGGATGAATAACCCTGTCTGCACATGTATGTTTAGATTCTTCTGGGTGTCTATACAGAGAAATTGAGAAAAGAATAGTCTTTCTTAGTCTGGGGATTCAAAACCTTTGTTCTTAATTTAGAGAAAAATCTACTTTTTTTGTCTGGAAACAACTACAGACCTCAAAATAATGTTTTAATTCTTTTTTTCCAGAATGTAACCACTTTTATTATTTTTTATACCCAATTAAAATGGCAAATGCCATCATGACACCATTAATCCTAAAACATGAAAATATATTTAAATTCATTATTATATTTAAAATGTTTTAGGGGCGCCTGGGTGGCTCAGTCGGTTAAGCGTCCGACTTCAGCTCAGGTCACGATCTCGCGGTCCGTGAGTTCGAGCCCCGCGTCGGGCTCTGGGCTGATGGCTCAGAGCCTGGAGCCTGCTTCCAATTCTGTGTCTCCCTCTCTCTCTGCCCCTCCCCCGTTCATGCTCTGTCTGTCTGTCTCTGTCTCAAAAATAAATAAATGTTAAAAAAAAAAATCTAAAATGTTTTTGTTCACTTTTAATTTTGAAATAATTATAGATTCATAGGAAGTTCCAAGGATAGTACAGAGAAATTCTGTGTACCTTTCACCTAGTTTGGCAGAATACTCCCGTAACACCATTCGAGTCTAGAGATTTATTTTTGGGGAGTTTTAAAATTATTAACTACATTTCCTTAACAGTTGTTAGGGTATTCAGGTTATTTATTTTATATTGAGTGAGTTGTGGAATTTGTACTTTTTGAGAAATTGGTCCATTTCATTTAAATTGTCAAAAATGCACATGTAGAGTTCACAGAACTTCTGTATGCCTGTGGAGTCTGTGATGATATTAGCACTTTGTGTCTTTTCCTTTAGCGGTCTCGTTAGAGGTCTGTCATCTTATTGATCATTGCAAGGAACCACCTTTCTGTTTCACTGCTCTTCTCTATTGTTTGCCTTGCACTACACTGATTTCTGATCCTATCTGCACTATTTCCTCCCGCCTGTTTGCTTTCAGGCTGTTCTGCTCCTCTACTTCTGGCTTTTTTGAGGTAGGAGCTGGGATTCGTGATCTCTTTCTAATGTAAGCACTTAGTGCCAGTAAGTTCCCTCTCATGTAGAATGGTGGTTGCCAGGGCTGGAGAGTGGGGGAAATGGGGAGAAGGTGGTCAAAGGGTATAAAGTTCCAGTTAGAAGATGAATAAGTTCTGGGGATCTAATGCATTGTATGGTGATTATAGTTAATAAACCAATTTTATATACTTGAAAGTTTTGCTAAGAGAGGAGATCTAAATGTTCTCACCACAAAAAAGAAATGGTAGTAACGTGACGGTGACACAGGTATTGGCTAAAGCTATGGTGGTGATCATTTTGCAATATGTAAGTGTATCAAATCATATTACACACCTTAAACTTACACAATATATATGCCAATTATATCGCAATAAAGCTGGGGGAAAAATCTTCCTCTCAGGACCCTCTTAGCTGCACACCACAAACTTTGATACGCTATATTTGTACTTTCATTCAGGCCAGTATATTTTAAATTTTTCCTTGGGACTTCCTCTTTGACTCAGGTTATTCAGCAGAATAATGTTTTTAAATGCATAAAACAAAATACATGGGATTATAAAGGAAAACAATCATTATTAAAACATAGTTATCAAAATTGTACAAAACTGCGATATAGTAATATGTGTGCTTTTTATTTTTATTTTTTTTTAATTTTCTTAATGTTTATTTATTTTTGAGAGAGACAGAGACAGAATGCGAGTGGGTCGGGACAGAGAGGGAGACACAGAATCTGAAACAGGCTCCAGGTTCTGAGCTGTCAGCACAGAGCCTGACGCGGGGCTCGAACTCACGAGCCGCAAGATCGTGACCTGAGCTGAAGTCGGACGCTCAACCGACTGAGCCACCCAGGCGCCCCAATATGTGTGCTTTTTAAACCAACACATTGAATAACAAGAAATGGTGATGGATCCATCTCATCTAAATTGTCATGTAACACTGACTGGTTCTGAAAGAGTGATGAGCATATATGACAATTCAAGACCTCTGCAACCACGATTCCTCTTGGTGACAAAGTTATAGGTGGTCCTAAAACTACGGTGATTGTTGCCTATATTCATAATTAAAGAAAATGAGTTTTTAGTTGGAAGCTAGTAAAAACAGTAATATCTTTTTGTTCAATGGATGGACCTCTTGAGTTCTATCCACAAACACTTTGGTGTTAAAAATTCCCAATTCAGAGGTTTTCACTCTGGTAACCTGTTGATGTTGTTCTCCTCCACCTTCTACTCCACCTCTCCTCCACCTTACTTAGTTTAGCACTTCTCCTGAGACGGTCTATGAAAACCTAACCAATGAACAATGGGAAACATCCCAGTTGGGAGACAGCCAATTCTTCACTTTCAACAAATACCCGTCACTCTAAACAAATACATTAGCATTACATGAGTTTACCTGGATCCTGCTGTTTCCCCAATCTGCTACAATGATGTTTCCATTTGAATCCACTGCTACACCTGTTGGAGCATTAAACTGCCCATTTCCTTCTCCATTTGAGCCAAACTTCAACATGAATTCTCCCTCCTGATTAAACACCTGTATGAGATATTTTTAAATGATTTTATTTTAAACTAAAAATAGTTGAGCCAACATTATGGGTTTTAAAAAAATATGTATCTGAGCAGATTTTTTATTATGAGTTAAGACATTCTAAAAAAAAAAGAAAAAAAATTTACAAAGTAGACCCCCATATTACTTATGGTTCCCCAATTTACTATATAAATTTGATTTATCATTTGTTAAATCAGTTCTTATTTCTAGCTCCTATCTGGTTATTGAGTACTTATATGAAAAATACTTTTGTTATAAATTATAAAATATATAGGAATATAAGGCAGGATAAGAAAGTGGAGCTATAATTTTCAACATTATTATTCCTGCCTTTGAATAAATAGCTAAATTTCAAGAACAGAAATATTACTATTTCTAACAGGAGGGATGATCAAAGTTGTATCAGGACCATGGAGCTTTTTGTTAGGCTGGGTGCTCAGAATTTATTACCATTTTACAAAGTCAACGTGAGAAAGAGCAAGTTAGACTTCACACTTATAAGGGAATATAAGGGAAAATGTGTGTGTGTGTGTGTGTGTGTGTGTGTGTGTGTGTGTGTGTATGGCACAGGTGAGGAATAATAGAAGGGCTTTTTAATATATTTTTTTCAGAATATATATTTAGTTAAAATAGATAGGTTATATGACTCTAAGGCTTTGATGGATGGAGCATACTGAGGGGAGCGGGTTGAGAGAAGTTGGGGAGGTACACAGAACTCTTCAGCAAATTCTCTAATATATGATCTAGACAAGCAATAGCTTGTTGTGGTTAATTAAATATTCTTACTAATGGAGTGTTAAAATACATGTATCAAATACAGATTATTGATTTGGAGAGAAATAAATTGTCATTATGTGGTTATTTGTAAGACTACAGTAAGCATAATTTTATCTTGATGATTCAGATGGTATTTAATGGCTGTGAAATATCTCTAGGATATTATTTTAAGCTTCCATTATGATGCAGCCAACATATGTTGAAGGACCCATTAACAAATCAAAACGTATTACATGCAAAGCCATGAGAGTAAGGGTTCCTGAAACGTGGAACAGAGGGAGTTCACCATACCCGAGTGCAGACCTAATTTGAGAATGATCTCAGGGCCTTTTACAGATTCTCCTACTGTCATCTCTGTGATCATGAAAGATTAAAATGACTCTCTTTCGTTTAGTTATGTACACTGGAGAAGCAAAGGGAGACAAACCATCTCTAAAGGCTAAACTCCCTTTAAGATAAAGAAAAAGAATCATGACTGCTTCTTGAATTAATTACATAACTTGCCAGCTAAGCAAGCTACCTCTTTGGTTCTTTGGAAAGGACAAGACAAGAACTAGCTTTGGCTAAGATTATTTTTTAAAAATCTTTCCTGACTCCTTTTATCTCCTTTCACACAGAACGTTCTTGTTTTAAAGGCCAATGAAACTGTTTGTATGCTGGTGAGGACACAATTTATTACTCTCTGATCTTTTCCCTTAATAAGTCCTACCAATAATCTTTTTGTGTGTTTGTATTTATTTCTCTGAAGAGGTGTGTTTTCCTTGGCCTACTGCAAAAAACACAAATGCTTCTGCCCCATTTTGTAATGATGCAGAATGCCAAATTTAGTTGTTTTGCAATGAAAACAAAATACACACTGAAAGTGGCTAAAGAACTAGACCATTTGTTAGCCCTGACCTATAGGCACAGTTTTTACATTTACCAAGAGAGAAATGAATTGAATCCAGAACCACTGCTAACTGCCACGTGTCACAGGGGAAACAAAAGCCCAACTATTCCATAAAAGCTATATGGCAACAGCTGCCAAACAGAAGAGAAAAAACACTGGTTTTCTTAAATAAGAGGGAAACTGAGTTCAAATTAGTAAAATAATCTACCTCTGCTGTACTGAAAACTTGAAGAGTTTTCAGAATCTTAATAATTACAAATTTCTTGTAGTTCCTATTTTTCCCACCTAAAATGTCATTTAATTGCTTATAAATTATTCAGATGAAAACATATTAAGAGGCGGATGCATGAGCTGAAATAGTTTTTACAGCTTTGCTTTTCATACAAGTTTTTATAGCAAGTTTTTATCACTTGGATGATAATCCTTTCCTGATTTCAAAATTCTGCTCACCTCAAATACCACCTCCACTTGGAAGTCTTCCCTGATGGTCTTAGTTACAGAAATCTGCTCTTTGTTTTCTTCTGGATACTTATAGAACTTTATATGTACCTATATTAAAATAATAATTTATCGCTATCTGCCTTGCATTTTGATTACTTACATATGTCTTATTTCCTTCTACATTGTCAGCCAGGGCTGGTAACTAGGAGTCCTCCCACATACCAATGCCAGTTGATTCATAGAAGCTGCCTGGAGCACTGGGACGGAAAGGCTCTGAGGCCACAGTTGCGCTTAGTAGAAAAGAGCAACTTGATTAATAGGACTGTCTTCCGGTGGGGGTGGGCAGCATCTATACCAGGCGTTTGCTGGCCTTTGCTGATCCATATGAGTTATCTTCTGGTTAAATGCCCTGTAGTTAAATGATTCCCCTATTAAGTGAGTGAAGGCTAGGGAGTCTGAGGACAGCCTATGTTATCGTTAAGCTCATCACACAGGACTGTTACAGCACCCCCCTGGGGGGGGGGGGCAGTCCAGAGCCCAGTCCCTTCTGCCTCTGCTGTTTCCCTCCTCCCCAGCACTACTCTTCCCAACGTCCTCTTCCGTTTACCAAGACACCTCCTGTAGAGAGAGAGAATTTGCAGCTTACAGACACTGAGGGAGGTAGGGGAGTGGGGAATGAGCTCCCCCACTATGGCAGCAACTCCAGAGACACAACGTGGCAGGAAGCAGCCTGAGAAGCAAGCAATGGTGGGCATCCTTTCTCCTCTTCCTGCCCCATCAGGGGCAGGCCCACTGTGCCCTACACTTTGCATCCACCAAAAAAAGCTCAAAACCATTCCATTTACTTGGGTTAAATGTATCTTTTGGGACAACCTGGGGGAAATGAAGCGGTGATGGACTCAGGAGAGAGAGTGCCTTTGGGTGTTGAAATCCTATCCCTACATAGCTATTCCAGTCATCAACACTGACAACTTTGGTTGCCCGATGGTTGTCTCTAAGTGCAAACTTTAGTCACTGGCATACGCCACCTATGCTGTTTCCCTCTTACCCTTCCTTTAAAAAGGCCTCACCTTAAAAAATTTTAATGAATTTACTTACAAGGAAAACTTTGTATCACTTCTGTAAGTGCGAACCAGTACCACTTGATGTAAACAGAGGGTAACCCTAAAAATAAACACATGACTCTTAAAATGAAAATGTCTGGGGCGCCTGGGTGGCTCAGTCGGTTAAGCGGCCGACTTCGGCTCAGGTCATGATCTCGCGGTCCATGAGTTCGAGCCCCGCGTTGGGCTCTGTGCTGACAGCTCAGAGCCTGGAGCCTGTTTCAGATTCTGTGTCTCCCTCTCTCTGACCCTCCCCTGTTCATGCTCTGTCTCTCCCTGTCTCAAAAATAAATAAAGTTAAAAAAAAAAAAAATGTCTGCCAGTGCACTGCCCAGGGCCACCTGGCGTGCCTTCAGTGGAACATGCACCCCACCTTAGGAACCACAGTCTAGAATGTAATTAAACATTTTCTCGTTTCAGTAAATCACAAATTTGTTTTCATTTCTGGATGTCCTGATTTGCTCATAATAAATCTCAAATCTTTCTTCCCCCTACACCTAGTAAGAAAGATGTACTACACTGCTTGGCGGAGGGGAAGGGGCACTGTATTCTGGGGAACACCAAGTGTGTGAAGGCATTCTCTAAAGTATGAAACATCTATAGGAATGTATAGTAGGGCTATTTCCCCTCACAAAATCTGCACAGATTTTAGATATTAGCAGAGTTCGGATATCTAATTTTGTTTGAAAGGCCTTATGATGCAGATAATTGAAAAAGTGATCTTGTTTTAATGTATTGAATAGAGGCAAAATATTAAGTTTTGGAAAGTTCTGCCTCTCTAAGTTCAAGCAACTGCTTTTTCGAATTTAATTTTTAAGTCATCTCCATTTATAGCTATTTCAAATTAAAAAACTTGTCGCCACCACATTTTGTTTGATTTTCTGACTCTCCCAACTCTGTGGGTCCAAATTAAAACTTGCATCTTTAGAGAGAAGCAAAATGTACTCTTTCAGGTTCATCCCTTTAGTTCCTGTGCATATATGAGAGTATTACATTATTTTCTCTCAGACTGATTTCTCAATAACAGCAGTTAAAAGTGAACAATAATTGGTGTGTTTATAGTACCTTGACAGAATGATTATGGAAATCTGTAACAATAATCTCATTATTGCTATTTACAGCTGCAAAATGGGGACCTGCAATAAAGATGAAAAACATATGTGACTACTGTTAACAATAAAACTGATTACAACAACGTAGCAGTTACAAAATTCAACATATTAGTTATTTAAGAAAGAACAAAGAATTATAGACTCGGTTCTTGAAAAATCATTCGGCTAGAACTCTGGCTCTAGATGGCATAGGTCCTCTATCATTCTACACTCGGACTGTCTACTCTGGCTTCTTTTACATCAAGCTAAGAGTGCCAGCAGCCTTATCGAAGCGGAACGAGCAATAAGCATCAGAATTCATTCTCTGCAGCACCATCTGAAAGTCACATCTGCCAGCTTCTCTGAGTACATGTTAGTCCCTTTAGGAAGGATGTGGGGAGTCTTAGTACTGGGAAAAAAAGACACCCATATGTAATATTTTTTTAAAAAGTAGAGCAGAAACCCATATTTTGTAATTTGGGGTGACATTCAGAACCTGGCAGAACTGGAGACAAAGCACAAAAATGATTATGCAAATTATTGTCAAATGCCGAAAGCATCCTTTCAAAAAGAAAATTTAATATACCATTTTCAGCCTCTTCTTGCAGATGTTAAAAACTAAGTCAGCCTGTGCTTGCAGAGTGGTACACCAGAAAGAGAAGTAACAGAACTGCCCTTCCTGTACTCAGCAAATTTTCTAAAGTCCTGCTCTCTTACCATCATCTAGAAAGGTGAAAAAAATTCTCATTCCGAAGCTCTTTCTTATACAAAGCTACAGCTAGGTAGAAATTGGAGTTACTCCACTGTTCCTCAAACATTTTTATTTTAAATTTTATGTTTTACTTAATATTCAAAGATTCGACTTCTGAGCTGTAAACTGCTGTCAATAAAAACCACACATGGACCGCAGTTCAACTTACTGCTGGCGGAGTAATTGAGAAGCATCTCATCATGCTTTTGCTTAGATTTATCCCCAGTATCTTTCCTAAAGCCGGAAAACACACTGGGGATTGAGGCATCTTCCACATGCTCCAACATCATGCAAATGTGAGCAGAAGAAGCGTAAAAAAGGGGGTTTACATATTACCATCGAGTGTACCTGCAAACTGCCTGTCCCCATTTCCTCGGCTACCAAACCTGGTGACTATTTTCCCATTTGGCTGGAAAATAAACACGCAGCACGCCTTGTTGTCCACCACAATGATGTGCCCGTTGCGGTCCACCGAGACTCCTTTGGGCCCCATCAACTTTCCTGATCCGATTTTTGTCTGTTAGAAACAAGTACAGAAAATGAAGTTTAAAACACTACAGAACATGAAGACAGACACCTGTTTTAGTAAACACTTCCTTGAACCTTCAAATGGGGGTGCACAGCTACTCATATGTCACAATGATGTCCTGTTTTTGTCACATCCATTATCTGCTACTAAGATTTATGTGAAATCCTTACTTTTTAAGAGGATCACCACCAAGAATGTTCTAGAATCCCCTTAACTGGGGTCACAGTTCCCTTGTAAAGATGCAGTGCGGTGTGGCAAAAGATCACTGGGTCAGGAATAAGAAGGCTGTTCTATGCCTGTCGCTTGTTTTAGACACATCTGGTATAGCACAAATGGATTTGATTTCCTTAAGCTTCAGATTCCTTATATATTTAAAAATGTAAAAAACAAAACAAAACAAACAAACAAACAAACAAAAACCTTTAGTAACTTCCAAAGGCATTTTTGGGATAGGTACTAAGTAAAACAATGTAGATAAAGTGCTTAGTGTAGAGTATAGCACATATTAAGCAGTCATTAAAAGGAAGCCATCATCATCGTTATTGTAGATAATATCAAAACTGCCAAGAATCTGCCATTGAACTTTACCAGTGTTAAGTTCCATGGAGGCAGGAGTTATGTCTGTTTTGTCTACTACTGTGTACTCAGACCCAGCATACTTCTTGGTGCCTAACCAGGTAGTCAACAAGTATTAGCCAAATACATTAATTTTAAAAGTCTAGCATTATTTCGGGTAACGCTGATGATTGAATGGTTCCAGTTTTCAGTATTTTAAAATGGGAGAAAAGCATGAGATTTCTATCAAGCACATACCATATGCATTTGAAGTCTGACTCATTTTTCTGAGTAGACTATATAAATGCCTGTTTGCTAGGAGATGCTTATCTCATATCCTTCCATTTATAGCTCCATTATAAAGTACTTTACTCATTCACCCATTTATTTACTAATTCTGCAAACATTTGGTGGGTGATAGAGCACCCACTGTGTGGTTAATGACTCCAGGCACTGAGTAGACACAGACAAGTAAGACCAGCCCCTCTCCTGGAGGATGTCTCAGTCATACTGCAGAGACAAACACGTTCACTGGGTCCTGTTTAATGTGCCTGGTATTGAGTGTTTGGTAAATCTGAGAGAATTCAAATAGGCTATCCTAGAAGCCATAGAGAACAAAAACTTAATGCAACAGGTCACTATAGACAAGGAAGGAGAAGGAGCACCCAAGGTGAGGAAGCAGCCAGAAAGAGCGCCTGGTGAGGGGGATGCACGAACCATAGAGGCTTAGAGAGTCAAGTAGATCTCTATGTGTCTTTATAAATGCTTTCTCAGATATATTATTAAACAAAGCAAGGTACTGAACAGTGAGTATAGTCTGAGCCCACCTGAATGAAATGTGTTTATATATGTATACATACATATTCCTGCAAGAAACCACTAAGAAACCATTGATATTAGTGGTGGTAGGAGAAACTCTTTTCATTTTATACTCATCTGTAGGGTTATTTTAAATACTTTTTTAAAGGTTTGTTTGTTGCTAGAGAGAGAGAGAGAGAGAGAGAGAGAGAGAGAGAGAGGGTGTGTGTGTGTGTGTGTGTGTGTGTG